>NC_051157.2:218443470-218554149 GCF_013339745.2 Dermacentor silvarum
TGAAGTTGATCGCGGAGGCTGCAATTACGACGCGCTGTACGCGCTGATTTGACTCGGTGACGATTCAGTTACGTGCTTTGTCTTGCGCGTTGTATTAGTGTGTCAGTTACGTGCTTCGTCTTTCGCGTTGTGCTAGCGTGTGCAGCGTAGTGCAGCTTCCATATGCACGACGGTTGCTCATGGTCATCGACGTTGGTAGTCGTGATGGAGGAGACGTGCCACCAGGCGTCAGCGTGGGTGCATCAACGCCTAAGGGCGCTTTAGCCACAAAACACCAATAGACATTATATATCAATGTGCAATAAACATTACACTACTTCTGTGAAGACACGTTTCACTTTCGTGTTCTATACCGATTCCTATATAAGAGGGATCAACCACATTTTTTTTTTGCGGCAACACGCATGACATGCTGCGTAGTGATTTTTTCCGGCGTTTAATGAAACGCCACCAAATAGATAATAAACCCACGTATTTCACGCGCGCGCGCGCGCACACACACACACACACACACAAATATATATATACATGTGTGTTAGCGTGCGTGCGCGCGCGCGCGCGTGCGTGCCAGCTGAACAAGTGACGGAAATTGCGTTTCGTTATATCTCGGCGACTGCTGTTCGCTTTATGGAATAAAAAAACTGATAATTTATCTTTGAGGAAAATCCTTGAATGCTTGGTGCACGCACGAAGCGGTTAAGTTAGAGACTTGCGTGTTTTTGGTTAGACAGTGCAATTCACCTAGAGCTTTTAAAGAAGAGGTTTGGCGAGTTTGGCCGTCATGTGGCGCTTATTAGGGTATGTTTTATGTTGCGCCTAATTAGTTAATCAATTTAGATAAATTACGCAAAGTGTTTAGTGTTCACGTTAGGGCCCAGTGCGTTTCGTTTCTTTGTAGAGGGCCTTCCAAAACGACCAATGCATCTTTTTTTTTTTTGCGGCAACACGCATGACATGCTGCGTAGTGATTTTTTCCGGCGTTTAATGAAACGCCACCAAATAGATAATAAACCCACGTATTTCACGCGTGCGCGCGCGCGCTCAAACACACCCACCCACACACACACACACACACACATCTATATATATATATATATATATATATATATATATATATATATATATATATATACAAGTGTGTTAGCGTGCGTGCCAGCTGAACAAGTGACGGAAATTGCGTTTCGTTATATCTCGGCGACTGCTGTTCGCTTTATGGAATAAAAAAAACTGATAATTTATCTTTGAGGAAAATCCTTGAATGCTTGGTGCACGCACGAAGCGGTTAAGTTAGAGACTTGCGTGTTTTTGGTTAGACAGTGCAATTCACCTAGAGCTTTTAAAGAAGAGGTTTGGCGAGTTTGGCCGTCATGTGGCGCTTATTAGGGTATGTTTTATGTTGCGCCTAAGTAGTTAATCAATTTAGATAAATTACGCAAAGTGTTTAGTGTTCACGTTAGGGCCCAGTGCGTTTCGTTTCTTTGTAGAGGGCCTTCCAAAACGACCAATGCATCTTTTTTTTTTTGCGGCAACACGCATGACATGCTGCGTAGTGCACTGTAAACGAAAATATACCCAGCTGGGAGGTTTTGCACGTATATTCTCCCGCTATACTCCGTGACCTAACCATATACTCCGACACATCGGAGTGTATCAGGCATTCAGCTTTAATATACTCCGTATGGTGAATGACGGAATAAAACGGCGTAATTTCCCTGATTATACTCCGATAGACAAGAGCGGAGTTTATTTTTAAATTCCGCGCTCTTGCAATAAATACTCCGCACCATGGCACTCATTGGCTGCCCGAGAAGTGACGTCAGCGGTTTGGCTGGCAGCCTTAAAATCCAACATGGCGCTCTTCAAACAAACCGGGGTGAAACGAGATGTAGGCCTGGTCTTCGGCTGCGCTCGGAAAAAAAAAGTTTCGGGCTTATTGTGATTGTTTCGAGTGGCGACCAGCAACAGCGAAGGTTGTCATCGACTGTAGCAAGCCTTTGTGCCTGGTGCGAACCCCTAAATGTGTGACGGTGTCGTGCAGTGACCGACATAGTTGGCCGGCTTCGATCTCGCGAATGTGTGGTGCACGGATCGGCTTTTCTCGCGTGTTTCCCAAGTGCAGTGACCACAACTGATTCAAAAATGACAAGGTTATTATGAACTTGACACACAGCTAGAGTGCCGAAATGTACGCGCGCTGTCGCTGTACCGAAACGTTAACAGCACCGAGCGTTCGCCGTCAATGCAAGGTTTGTGTCAGCGGACGCAGATATCCTGCATGTCTCAAAAGTGCAGACAAGAATTAAAAAGTTCTATCTCTCGCTCTCTCTCTCTCTCTCTCTCTCTGTGTGTGTGTGTGTGTGTGTGTACACAGCAGGTGTTGCTGTGCCGAACGAAGCGATCACATCGCAATCGAGTGCTAGTGCCCGTCGGCTTCCATACGCGCCGCGCGCTTACATACTTAGAAATTATTCCTGGCTTCTATTACATACCCGCGGCGATGTTCTTGCAACGACTGTTGGTTTAATTAGCGTGAAGATTTTAGTGTTACCAACGAAGCTTTTGCGAGAATCATCACATTTTTCTTTTCTTTTCCGATTAGGAATTGTTTGGTTTGATCGACATTGTATATCTCATGCGCTTGTAAGAACACGTATCTGAACTCCGGAAGCTGCATTTGCGGTAAGCTGGAGCAAGGGTTCAGGTGGGAAACTGGACGTGTATAGTGACTCGGGAAAGTGTAGGCTGTCTTTGGGCCTGGTGATTTTTTTTTTCACTATCAGTACTCGTTTGCATAGTTAAATTTCCTACAGGGTACTGTTTGTAGAAAATGCCTCTACATCTCATACGGAAGGATACTAGTAATATGCACAGCATAGACCTGAAGTAATCAACCGACTTTATGCTTTTTGAACTTTTTTTTTCAATTTATATATGTACAGCCCTATGTGGTGGCAGTGCTAAGAGCTGCTTTCAGATCAAGCAAATTACATCACCGATCCAATGATCCTTCATTGAATTTGCATAATCTCTGCACTGCTGGGTGCATTCATTAGGATCATATAATAAATATGAAATGAGAATGTCTCCATTTATATTTAACCGCTTGGTTACAGTAAGCAGTCCAAGTGCTTTGTGGTTCCCTGCAAAGCGACATTGCCTTTTTGTCTAGGCTGCCATTCGCCATTGTATGCTGCTGCTGTTGACAGTGTGTTTTTAATTTTCCTGTGGCTCTCGTTTGTGGTGTGAGTAAGAATACCAAATGGGGCCTGAATGCCACTTAAAACCTAGCATTGTTGGGCCACCGCAGACTTGTAATTAGGAGCTGGCTATCTCATCAGCAGTATTTCACTTCTACATACACTAAGCCACTAAATTTTCCACTAACATTGCACTGTCATACAGGTTTACACTGTGTTCCACACTATGCTGGCATTTTCAGCAGATTTGTGTAGAGTGCTATAGACCGTACTGAGTAACAAAGCAAACATGACTGGCTCACCGGACCTGTTAAGAGATTGCAGCCATTTTCACAACATTCATTGTATGCACAGCAGATGTCCTTTCAACACTCCAGCAATAAGCAAGTTCATTATAGAAATAACCTGCTTCATAGGGCCATAGGGGAAAAATCTGACATTTCTCCGCCATAACTACATTATTTCGTTATTTGAGTGCTAGTATTTTTTCTCATTCATGGGCTCATGGGTGAAATACTAAAATGAGGCAAATATTCTTTTTGTCTAGGTTTATGCTAATGACATGCAACTCCGATTGGCAAGCCTTTTATGTCATATCACAGTAAAAGCTGCTGCGTAGCTGATAGCCATGCTTTGCGGTGCTAGTGGCTTCACCTTAAAAGAAACATTAGTGTTAATGAATTTTCAGACATGTAATTGTTATAAAGCGAAGCTTTCTTTGCTAACCATTCCATGGTTTTGTCTGGTCTCCATGGTTCCATGGTTGGTCAAGTTCTTGCCGAATAGATTTAACCTTATTCTTTAAAGAAAAAGCACTTCGAACAGCAGGAGTCGAACCTCAGTCCGCCAACGCAGCAGCCCGATGTGGTAACCATTTGCCCACAAACACTTTTTTTTATTATTGCCGGTTTTGACAAGAAAAAACAGAGTACAGTTCAAATGAGTTAGCCTATCTTTGCTGACACAACTGGATCAACATTTCTTCAATACAACCAAGTTGGCAAGCATCCATCCAATCGGGCAGTTCAGGCAGCCCCCTATACACTTGTCTGTACTGCACAACACTTTCTATTAAATTTTCCCGTTCTGAGTGTACAATCACATCAGCATGTCTAACCCTCATGGGGGATTGCAAAAAAGCAGGTGGTACATATCGTGCAGCCAACAAGCTCTTTGATATAATCTCTGCTTGTTGATGATTATGATTTCTGTACTATGGCACATGCCCACTACATGGGAATCGGCAAAGAAGTATGTCCACATGTAGATTATGATGATGATGGTTAGCATATGATGGCACAAATCTACGTGTGGGGATTGGCCAAGAAATGGGCAGTACATATCGTGCGATCATAAACTAGCTTTTTGAGATGATCACCTATGTTTTGATCATGATTATAATTTCCATAATGCAGCACATATATAGAACAGGCGATTAGCCACGAAGTGGCTGGTACATTTTAAATAATTAAGAATGAAGAAATACAAGGCAGTATAACTGTTGTCACATTACGTAGCATGAGTGAGCGAGATCACATGCACGTGCCAGTTTCTCTTACGCCAAAGAGGCTGGAAGAAAATGGCCAAATTTATTGCATTTCATTAACCGCTTCACTTAGATTCCAACATGTACGTTGTATCAGCATGATTTTTTTCTTTAGATAATAAATACAAAAATATTCTGGCTTAGGTCATCCACGTGTTGCTGTTGCAGTGCACAGAGGAAGGGTTAAGATGTTCTTGAAAAGGAAAACAAAAGCACTTTACCTAATCACAAGGTTCAAACACAGGCTCACTGAGCAAGAGAAAAAATTTACACTAGCACTTGACTATTGGCAGGGCTCGGCAGTGGCAATTAAATGCCAAGTTAACTGTGGCCTCATGAGGTCAGTCTACTCCTTTGAAGAGTTCACTTACTGCAGGTTGGTTCATTAAAAATAAAGCATATTGTGCATGTCATGCACACGTAAATTACACTGCTCTTGCTTGTTTGCTAAAAAATGTGTTTCCTCTAACACAAGGCACAGGTGGGCTTAATGGAGTGCATCGGGCTGTTTGATGCTGAAAGGTATTACAGTCTGTGACAAGCATGATTATATCTGCCTTGTGTTATCCTAATGTGGTGACTGACAATTGTTTTACATGACTGACACTGGCAAGATAGTGAATAAAGAAAGGGGCACATGGCTAATAGGAGGGTAGCTGAACGCACGTGACATCAATACATATCAGACATCCATAGAAATGAAACTTGCATATTCTTCTTATATGTTTGTGCTATTATGTGCCGCACCACTGTGAAGCTTGTACTCCACCCTGTTATGGTGGTTACTTTAAAAGGGGCAGCAAACTTACAGTAACACAAATATTCTGCTCTGATATACTAGAACATATGAAGGATGTACGTATAGCGACCAAGTTCTACTTGGCATGAAAGGCGATAAAGGAAATGTGTTACTTGTGTAATGTCCCATGGAATGTATGATTGGAATAAAGCCTGTTCTGGGGGGGGGGGTCCTACATGTTTTGTCACAATGAAGCTTGTGCATGTGAGAATTGGAAATGCTTTGTTAAATTCTACACAAGAAGCGGCTTTCTTATAAATGTCAGAAAGAGGTAGAAGTTTTTCTTGCATTGTGACGGGTTTTTACTAGCTGTGCAACAATTTTTCATTGCTCCATTTTCTTACTTTTTGAAGCATGAACATGCACTGGTTTGTAATGTTTAAGCTATGAGGTTCCCTGAGATCATAAAGTAGCATACTCTCATCACGCAACTTGCACTGCACCCTTTTCAGGCAGGTTATAAGCTGTGTCACACTGTTCTGCATGGGCCATGGCTATATACCAGGAGCCTAGCACTGCATATTAATACAGCTGTGTGTGTAGCTTTTTTTCCTTCTTTTCGTTATCCATCCACACAAAGTGCTCCCAAGGAGCCTGTGTGGCTCGATGGGGTTCTGGCCTGGATTAAGATTATTAAAATGGATAGTCTGTGTAACATCACTTCGTTGTCTTCTCCAG
Organism: Dermacentor silvarum; assembly: GCF_013339745.2. NCBI lineage: Eukaryota > Metazoa > Arthropoda > Arachnida > Ixodida > Ixodidae > Dermacentor > Dermacentor silvarum. The sequence continues at coordinate 218,449,691 of NC_051157.2, forward strand.
TGTCTTAAGCTGAATGTGGACTCTTACTTTCATTGATTCAAATAACTTTATTGAGTGCCCTGCAATTTGGTGGGGTGGACCTGCACCCCGCCTAGGCTTCTGCCAAGGGTTGTTGGCCCTTGGCGGCTTCCTCGGCTCGCTGGACGGCCCAGAGTTGGTGCTACAGATCCAAGCCGAGTCACGCAGACTCTCAGCATGCACGGAGGCTGTCGTGGTTTGAGGCTGCATCACTGTTGTGCATTATACCCGTACATTCCCATAGGATATGCTCTAGGGTGGCTCTAGAGTAGCAATGTCTACACTTGTCAGTCGTGTATAAATCTGGGTGTATTATGTGCATGATAGCTGGACTCAGATAAGATCTGGTTTGTAACTGCCGCCATTCGACAGACTGTGTTTTGCTTAATTTTGGGGGAAGCAGTGGGAATGTGCGCCTGTGCAGTCTATGGTGTTGTGTAATTTCATGAAATCTGGTCATTCGATCTTCCCACTCCCACTTGTCGGTAGGCGTTGAGACGGGGCTAACCGAGGCTCGGCCCGTAAGCTCTCGAGCCATGTGGTGCACGGCCTCATTAATACCATCTGGTAGTCTGTGAGCGGATGTCCAGATGAGATGGACACTTTTGTCGTGATTACTCCCTAATTTTAGGAGTCGTAATGCCTCTATGGAGATTCGACCCTTGGCGAAGTTTCGTATCGCCTTCTGGGAATCGCTGATGATTATGTGCTATGGCTAATGCGATAGCTATTTCCTCTGAGGTTTCTACATGTAGCATGTTGACTGTAGGGCTTGCCTTGCATTTTCTTACTTTGTTTCGTTTTAATTTGCGGTAACTGCATATGAAATAAATGCAGCTGCCAGTACTTACTCAGAGCTCGTGCTCACAATATGAAAAACAGCGAGAACCAGCTTGGCTAGTTATGATGAAGTACACAATCTTCACTGAAAAGCATAAGGCTCTCTATTTGCTGCCACAGTGGTTACTTAAAATAAAAAGCAAGCCTAGGCATTAGACTTGAAGCTGAATGATGCACATAAGGCTAATTCGACTTCATAAAGACATAAACCATGCATCAGCTCACTTTTCACTGAGAGGCATAGAAACTGAAGATAAAAGCATGTACTGGCCACCTCATACAAGTGGCCTTGTCTGTAGCCTGCAGTGGCCAAAAAACATCCATGCACTTTGTATATTTACTCAAAGAGTAAATGAGGAACAATTTTTGCACTGAGTCAGACATTTGATCTAACAGTTAGAAAATACTCTTTGATAAGTCAAATATAGAAAGCGCATTCGGTAGTTGTCGGCAACTGTTAAATAACAAACATTTGTTCTGCGTTAATGGACAGCATCCAACTATGAGATTTTGCCCTCATTACTTTGTTTGAACTGAACTTGTTGTGTAATGTGAATGCAGGGCATGTCCAGAGCTCAAATTGGGAAGTATTCTAGTAAAACTGACCTGTGCTCATAAATCAAAACTGAATGTATGAGCTGCATTGCAGTAAATTATTTGTCTGAATAAGCACAGGAATTCTACAAGGCTGTCGCTGAAAGCCTGTACTCGTGAAAAACATGTGCAGCATGAACTTCATGTTGCCGAGTTGCAGTATAATCTTTGTTCATTAGTTTTGATATCAACAGTTCTGAGGAAGTTAGCATAAAATCCTTTCGACCGAGGTGCACGTCTCAGCTCCAGTGTGAACAGTAACCAGAGAAGCAAGGGCCACGGCACATGGGGAGATTGGCGTCAGACATACCGTAGTACTCTCTGTAATATTTGGCATTGAAGCATTCCCAACTGTAACAACACACCGCTCGTCAATCAGGCTTCAGTTGTGAGAAGTAATCGCAATTGCATCATGCTTCTTTTGCATTGCATTCCTTTTTCTTTTCTTCTGCTGCACCCTGTCAATTCTTTCTATATTTTGCAGAAAGGTAGGTGCCGGCACTGTCGAGTGAACATTGATTGACCGACGTCTATATCAGGCCTAGAAGTACAGGCTAAAGGCGTGGCACGCACCCACATCTTGGTGCCTTCATTCCTGTGGTTTCTTTTTACTTCAGCTGTTTGCGTGTACATAGATAATTAAAGGACATGCTGACACAAGCTGAAGGCATGAACATAGCCAAATCACACCCAGGTTTCCGATTTCTTTGAACATTTTGAGCTGTTTTTATATTTTCCATATCTTGGTGTTTTGTTCTTTCTGCCAATGAATGCCACATTCTTACTGAGAAATGTACCAATGTTTATCGATTTCCAAGAAATCAATAATGTAAAAACAATGGAATGCCTAAGCAATTGCTCTCGCTAAGTTAGTTAACTAAACCAGGTGGAGTTCTATGCAATAAAGCAACCTAATACAGGGTCACATAGCATAACGAGGCTGTGTAGGCTGTGATGATGTGAATTAACACGACATAACTGTATTTTCCAGGTTAGCTAAACTCTTCATTGTGAAGCGAGCAAATACAGGATATAAAATCGTGTAGGCCTAGCTTTTGGACAGTTTCCAGGTTGAGGATTGAGAAGCGAACAAATACAATATATAAAAGCATGTAGGCCTAGCTTTTGGACAGTCTCCAGGTTGGCTAAACTCTTCATTGAGAAGCCAACAAATACAATATAAAATTAAACGTACGTAAGCCTAGCTGTTGGTCAGTTACCAGCCCCTCGAGCTTTATCCGTCGTATACGGACCATGTCATCAATCACACATTCACATTCATCCTGACATCTTGGAAGTGGAGCAACGTACGTTATACCGTGTTTTCACAAATGTAACTAGTTTCTCCCCCCTGTTTTTATTTTTTTCGACATTTCTGGCCTCAGAACGCGCCTCGTGTTATAGAGATCGTTACACAAATATAACGAGTTTCTTTTGTTATGTTGTTTTTCTACCGCCGTGTTCTGCGTGCCCGCTGGTACTTCACCTCGCGCAACAGTGGCGAGCTGGTAGCTGCCACATTGTGCCGTCTTTCTTTTCCTGATTTAGAACGCTGTTAGTGCCGCATCAGTGTGGTTACGGTGTATTAATCGCAACTTCGAGAAAGACGATCGGCGCTTGTGCAGGCGGGTCAAAGTTGGTTCTTTATTCTATGGTCAAGCGATCGAGCGGTCTTCGAAGTCGCGCGATGATACACTGCAAAATCCGCAACATTCTTTGCAGTGTTCGATTCTGTCGCGGGAATTTCTGAAGTTTTATTTGTTTAATAAAGTTGGTGTGTGTCACGGAGGCCGACGCCGTTCTCGCCGACAATGATAAAAATGTCAACACGCGTCGCCATTTCACTTTATTGTGCGACGGCAGTTCGCAGTAACGATGAATAAAGGACCCTGCTGGCATTCACTTTTCTGCGTCGTTTTCCGTTTCTTAGCGGCATCACTCCCCGTTATCATCTTAATATATATTATATATATATTTCATCGTAGTACTACAGTAGCACTATCGAGCAGTGTGCTGCAATTGTTTCAGCGGCAGCTCTGGGCCGGTATTTTGTAGCGATGCCTTTAAAGTAATAATGCCTTTTCGCGCTTATCGCGCTTTGTCAGTGGTCAGAGCGACGGTCCGCTCGCGTTATCAACTTGATAACGCGAGCGGACCGTCGCTCTGACCATTGACAAAGCGCGATAAGCGCGAAAAGGCATTATTACTTTAAAGGCATCGCTACAAAATACCGGCCCTGGAATGTTTGTCTGTTTTGAATACCTTTAGTAGAAGGGTTCTTTTAGCCTCCATAATATTAACTTTACTCGTGTCGGAAGACATTTTTGTCATTCTCAATATAAGGATAGCCAAAAGGCACCATGCAAGGTTTTTTGTAACTGTGTCAAATATACTAACCCACATACATGTAAGCCTGAAACGAATGGGGCCGTAGGCTCTAACAGATTACCCGTGCTCACTTCAAACGAAAGTGTGATTCAGGAAAAAGAAAAAAGGAAGAAAGATACACACAAATGAGGGCTTAAACTTTTTACATGTATACGTTTTGCCAATGAATTACCCACATGTTCCTTCCACTTTTTTGGCAAGCGCGTTAGTTTTTCTGCGACCTACATTGTCACCATATCAAAACGACAGTCGAAGGTAACATAACTATAATTTAGTGCATATGAAAATTTCAAATAAGACTTCCATGTTTTTTTTTTATTTTACATTGCCATGGATCACTCACAAAAACATTTGGTTGAGACTTGAAACTTAAAAAGCATTCCCCATACACAAACTTGTGCTTGTAATAATAATAATAAAATAATAATAATTATTATAATAGTATAATAAAAAGAACAGATTACTTTACAATTACTAAATAACTAATTAACATTACAAATTACATTTTCAAGAAAGTAGCTGGCCATTAATTACATTACAGAGTACTAATTACTTTTCGGCCATTGTTTTTTACATTATGTTCCTGATGATAGAATACAGAAAAAAATGTTTGGGAAATTATTTACTTCTAAATCATAACTGTTAGGGCTTCTGCAGGTAATGATTTACAAGAAGTAAACAATTAAAGCTTCCTGGGTTATAAGAAGTGAAGCTAACCTCCCTCATTTCCATGTACGATGTCAGCCGCAACGCTAAACACTCTAGGGTGTCTGCTAGCTTTCATCATATTTAACCTCTGCTTTAGACTTCTACTGCTACGATCTGCTTCAACTTTTTTTTTTGCCTAAGTTGAAGAAAAGAAATAGCTAAAAATCTCTCATCTGGCCATACAATCATTTGACAGGTCACCTTGGTTGCTTAATGTTCTGGTTTCAAGAAAAGAATACAAAGTTCTTTTGATCAAACACCCTCGCGTGCAATTTTAACACGTCTTCCTTCTAATCTTTCCCTTCAGAGTTAAATTGTGTGAAAGCAGCCCACTATTTCGAGTTTGAAAGTCCTGATATAGAGAGCGGAGATGTCTCCCACTATATATTTTGCTTTGTCGAACCTGCTTAAGTGGAGTCTCTTGCTAGTCTGAACGAAACACTTTCTAAAGAAAGAGTCATTGAGAAGTGTGCCAAAAAAAGCCTTTTTTTTACCCCTTCTTCTGTTCTCAGTGCAGGAGTCAATGGCGTTTAGACGTGTTGCAATAGAGACGCAAACGAATAGAAAAATGAGCTAACATCTCCACTCATCCCTTTTCTTCATACTAGGCAGGTGCAAAAGCAGTAGTTTGGGCCAAATCATCATTAAAGAAATACAACCTAATATGTAAAACCATGCTACTATATAAACTTTCAGTTGAATCGCTAATAACTTCATTCTAAAGACTGACTTCTGTAATGAAACTTGAAAATGAAAAGGCATGCTCATTTCATAATAAATCACTATTTAGTGTTTGCTGAAGGTCACAAAAAATATAATGCAGTACGTAACAAAATTAAATTACTTGTTGGCATTTGTAACTATATAATAGAACGACAGAAAGCCGAGCTAGTTGGCAAGGATTCATAATGCAAAAAAGGTAAAGCGTGCAGACACGGATACAAGAGGAGAGAAGTGGACAACACAAATGCCGACTATCAACCTCGTGTCAATTGGGTACACGTGCCGGTCTACGTGAAAGATAAGTGTTGAAGCAATTGATCTCTTCTTTATTTAAGGTAATCAAAGGCTGACTCACACACGCACTTCTACCACTATTGATATGCCAAGCGTCGACCATTAGACACGTATCTTCATTCCTATGCCTGTACAGTATAGCGCATTCATCCAACTCTGGCATGCAGTTACAATCTTGGCAGTCTTGGCAATGTAAGGAAAGATTGGAAGGCGACCCACCAGTTAACAACCTCTTATGTTCCATTAGCCTCTGATTGATACACCGCCCTGTTTGCCCTATGTAGAAATGGCCACAGCTAAAGGGAACTTTATAAACCACACCCATACGACAGTCACTAAAATTGTTGTTTTTGATGCACTTCACTGGACAAATATCTGTTCTTTTTTTGCCTTTCACCTGTTCCTTTTCCTCTGCACGGCAGCACATATCTTACCTAGCTTATTGGAAGCAGTAAAAAGAACTTTAACACCATATTTACTTGCAACCTTCCTAAGCCTGTGTGATACTGAATGAATGTAAGGAATAGCCACAACACTTTTCTTGCTATTACTGCTTTCTGCAATCACATTCATCTCCCGCAAAATCGACCTCTTTAGGTGTTCAGCTACAGTGGCCACTTCCATGCTAAGATAACCTGCTTCTAATAGGCGCCGGACCTGTGCAATAAAACTGGCACTCATTTTGTGCATGCATGGCACGACATGGCAATTCCGTTTTTTACTACTTTGGAATGCTTGGATTGAAATCCAAGCAGTTGACAGTCGGCATTTGTGTTGTCCGCTTCTCTTGTGTCCGTGTCTGCATGCCTTACCTTTTTTGTACTATATAACACTTCCATTACAAATTACTGGGGAAAAAAGACAATTATTACAAGTAATTTCGTAATTTGTAATGTGTTACAGAAAAGTCTGCCCATACCCTTCGGTGCCATTACATTTAACTTGCAAAGAAAAGTAAATTAGCCTACAGAAACAAGGTTCCCACTGATTTCACAAATATTTATGCCTAATCTCCTTGAAAGCTTCTGGTGTGCCTCACCTTTTCCTATGTGCACTTCATCAGACGAGGTTAGCTAATAACATACATTTTTGAGCATGCTTACATGCCATGCAAGCATTACTGTAGCAAATATGTACTCAGCATTTATTTACATGTTTTTTTTCGAATAAACTTTTAGTTGAGAGTCAGCGCTTGTGTAGCAATCCTCTTTTCTTCGTCCTCATCTAGTAAGCGCTGCTGCTTGTCAAATATAAAAATATAGTGAGCAGGCAAGTTACAAGGCTTTTATTTAAAGGATGCTGCAATACGGCATCCTTGTATTGAGCTGACCATGCAAATATGAAAAAAAAATAATAATAGGTCGACCCTTTTTATGGTATGCAATAGTGCATGCTTCTGTATTGCACTAATCGCTCACTACTTTTTTGCCATGCACGGCTGTATGCCTCATTCACAATGGGTAAATAATCCAAGTGAGATAAAAATTGAACGACAACATGGATGACAGTCATCTTAAGTTTTATTGCAGTGACACTCATGGTGAAATCACACACAGGAAACTTTGAACATCTCTCCACACCTTAACAAACTTCCTTGCACACATTTATACACTTTTTGTGTACATGTGACATCCAAATAAAAAAAAGTGACCCATGCTGTGCAGCCCAAACACACCCATGTGGTGGGCACATTGGCACACCCGAATGAATGGCAGATTGCAAATGCCTATGGTGAAACTCGATTGTACATAGCCAGCTAATGGTGAGACACTACCCCTTGAATGTGTTCATACGATCGCTTCTGAGCTCAGTTGATTAGAATCATGAAGACTACCGTATTTCCCAGACTTCAAGTTGCACGCCTTACTTCTTGAGAGTTTCGAAAAAGGTTAATATACAAATCGCACCAGTGTACACTCATTGCAAAATGCAGTGCTTGCCCATTTTAGGGCACTTAATTTTTTGTAAACATGTTTTATAAGCCGCAAGAACTCCTCTTAGGCGCATAAAACAAACATTTTTTAGGACTTCAGTCCAAACCATCGGAGGACGAGCTGTCAAAAAGTTCAGCTACTAGCATCGTTAAGTCACCGTCGTCAGCTTCTGAATAACATTTATGAGACGTTGTAGGCACATTGCTGGCATTGCTTATGCCGCATAGTGTGCTCCAGGATGGATGTAAAACTTTAATGAACGTCCTGAGGTACGCGACTCAGCGGGCCGCTCCCACGTTGGGACAGTCAGGCCATGCCCGACCGCCGCATCGTGGGCCCTCTGGACAGCCCATAGTTGCGCCCCGGCATCGGGGCTCTTGATAGCGGAGAGCCACTTGTCCTCATTTATTTGTTCCCTGCCTCGTAACGAGGGGCAGCGCCAGACATATGGTCTAAGCTAGCGAAGTCATTGCAGTGCCTGCAAGAACTACTGGCATAAGTGTCGGGATAGAGCTTGTGTAATAAAGCTGGGCTGGGATACGAGCCTGTTTGCAGTAATCTGAGGGTCAATGTCTGCGCTCTATTTAACTTCTTGTGAGGAAGGGGAAAGTCTCTCCTGCCGAGATAAAAGTACTGCGTAATTTCATTGTATGTTGTCGGTTGATCTCTGTTCTCCACCACTCCTGACCGGCCGGGGAGTTCTCCATGGTCGCGGAAAGCGAGACCTCGCGCCTTGGAGTGGGCCAGCTCATTGAGGTTTGTGGGGCCTCCCATGATGGATCCCATGTGAGCGGGGTACCACGTGAGTGTGGGTGGCGATGCTTTTGCCGTCGAGGATGCGACAGGCTTCCTTACACACGGCGCCAACGCTGAAGGCGCGGATGCTTGTCCTGGAGTCGCTGAAGATGTTGGCATGTTTCTCGTCCAGGAGTGCCAAGGCAATGGCCACTTGCTCGGCCGCACATGACGACGTGCTTCGTACCGAAGCTGCGTTAATGGTCGAACCCTTGTGGTTGATGGACACTAGTGTGAAATTTTTGCTGTTGCCATATTGGGCCGCGTCAACGAAGCAGCTGCCGCCAAGGAGTTCTGTCGCCCGGCGTAGGAGCGCCACGGCCCTGGCCTTCCTTCTTTTCACATTGCGCTGGGCGGGGGATATGATGATGTGGTCTTTCTGCTCTTTCGGAAGGCCCTGGTAGGAGTCTGACTTTAGCCGGGGGGGGACACCCATCTCTGTTAGGAGTCGTCTGCCCGCCATGGTGCCGGAGAGTCTGAGAATCTGTGCCCTTTCCTGTGCTCCTGTAATTTCTTCCAGTGTATTATGAATGCCCAACTGCAGAAGTCGGTTCGTGCGTGTGTAGTTTGATAGTCCGAGCGCGCTCTTTATCCCCCTCCTTATTATGGCATTTAGCTTGTCTCGCTCGGCCCTCTTCCAGACGTGCATGGCCGCTACGTACGTGAAATGGCATAACAAGAAAGCGTGGACGAGCCTTATCAGATTCTTTTCACTCGGGCCTCTCCTTCTGTTAGCTACTCGCTTGATTAGACCGATGATGCTATCCGTCTTCTTTGCTAGTTTGTGAATGGTGATGCCATTTGTGCCCGCCCCTTCAAGTGTCATTCCCAAGATTCTAATGGACGCGACTTTGGGAATCGAATCTCCGCACTTGATGTAGAGATTAATGCGAAAACACCCGTGTGCATAGATTTAGGTGCACGCTAAATAACCCCAGGTGGTCCAAATTTCCGAAGTCCCCCACTACAGCATGCGTCATAATCAGATCGTGGTTTTGGCACGTAAAAACCCCATAATTTAATTTAAGACATTAGTCACTTTTTTGGGGCTGAATTTGATCAGAATATCCAGACTACCAAAAAAGAAAGCCGTGCTCACACACACAACACAAGGAGTGTTTAAAAAGGAAATGAGCTGAATGACTCGGCCAATGCAATCGCACATTTGTAACCACTTCAAGCCATGAACTGCCCCACATGAGAATGACACGCACACAAGAAAATTCATTACAAATAACTGAGACTTAGCGAGGATAGTAATACAGAATCAAAGCATGCGAAATTATTACAGGGTTTTATACAGTGTATACACAATGTTAGTCATCTGAGTCGGTGAAGAAGGCAAAACGAGGACTGACACAGCAATGGTTTCCGTGTTTGTACACGTACAAGAGGTCAAAAAACTCTCCACAGTGGGCAATATTCTCAATTATGACACTGTGAGTCGTCCGTTCTACAAGAAAGGCATGAATGTGGTTATCAAAGTATTTTGTGCTGAGAAGTGTTGCAAGAACAAACAACTGTGAGCTACACATTGCAATCAGTGTTACTTCAGCAAAGTGAGGGAGGCCATCATTCGGTATAATGATGGGTAGCACGTAGCCCACAGCCACTTCCCTTTCAGAGACAGTAACTGAAGTTACAGAGCACACATTTGTAGTAAGCAGTCCCAGGTCTTGAAACCTATCCTTTAAAAGGTCAGGTAGTGAGCTTGGGTCAATACTTTTGCTCCCTACAGTGATATATGTTTCTTGGGGCTGAGCTAAGGCATACATCAAGTGCATCTGATGCCGGCGACTTAGTGTTGAGCATATGTTCTTGAAGTTGCGAATTCTCTTAGCAAGGGATTTAAAAAATTGATGCTTAGCTTCGAAACGCATACACGACAATTTAGAAAGGGGGCCATACATAAGTAGAAGTCTTGGGTAGTGGATTAAGTAGTGCATTTTTGGAATTATGTTTACATCTGGAAAAGTTTCTCTAAATGCATCATAGAAATCCTCTACCAGAACTTTCAAATATGCAGCTGCACTACGGCTCACTTGAGGTGCAAGAACTATGTCCACTACAGCGCGCAACGTGAGGTACACCTCATATGCAGCATTCCCCTTTTGGACACTGTCACCGACAAGAAGAGAGAAAAAACGAAAAAAACAGAGCTTTTCAGCTGCTGAACCTTTTATGACAGAGGTTCCAAATACTGCCTGGCGTGACAAAGGGGGTATCTTGGATTTCTTGTCTGCACCTTGAAAAGCAAATGCAGCAAGCCTGTCATTCAACTGATCTAGCGTGAAAACACGATTTGATATCAAGTGTCTAATGACACACTTCATGACAAGTGGAATGACACCTTCAAATAGATCATGCATTACATCTGGTGGCAAGCCTTTGGTTACATCAAACGAGTGAAGAGGACTCAGGCAGCTTTCACCTGTGATACCATATGCATTGGAGAGACTTGGATCCTGCTTTGTTAGCTGAACATGATGCGCATGCATTTGCTTTGTTCTGATTATGAAGTCTCTTTCATGCCACTTTTCATTTATCTCTCCTTTGGAAGCCAAGCAGAAGCGGCAAATGCGGCCAGATGAGAAGCATTCGCGGAAACCACCCAGCTGGTGACTTGACAAATTGTCGCCGCTCACAAGCAAAAGTGACCCCTTAACAATCTCTCCATTAAGGTCAATACCATTTGTTTCGAGTTGGCAGATGTCATTAACAAGTGGCTCAAGAATTTTGTGCAGAGTGAACTTGGATACAGTGGATGTTTTTGCTAGGAGAACAAGGTATTTGTCTGTGAGTTTCGAGCGGCATTTTGGTGGCAAATTCAGAATTGTCAGATATCCAGCCAGAACTTTGTGTTTTCCTCGCTTGCTCCCCAGGGGGTTGCAAAGCTCAAATTCATCAAAATAGAGCTGGAGCGCCAACAGCTTCTGAGTGCTTGCATTTTTGAATATGCTATGCTGTTTAAAATATGTGCCATCATGCATGTCCCGCAGCAGAGTTGAGCTGTTTTCTTCAGTTCCCTCAAAAAGATTGCGCACTGCTGCTACAGCCCTCAGGGTTTCCAAAAGTGGGATGTATTCAAAGCATTCACTAGAATCTTGATTTGAAAGATGGATGGTCTGAGGTGAAACAAAAGTAAATATACTTTTCCATTCATTTTCTCTACCCAACTTGGTCCTGAGGTGCTCAAGGTTTTTCATGTCGACCGATTGCAAGGTGCCTTTAAACTCAGTAGCAAAATTTATGATGTCGTTTGCAATTTCGTTAACTGTGCTCTCTGGCAACTGTCGGCCTTCTTGCCATTTAAGCAATAGAGAGGTAAGCTGCCTGGCACACTGGCCATTAACATCATGAGCATCAACACTGGGGCTACATGCTTGTTGAGGCTCCTCGTCACAGGGCTCACTGGATAAGTCATCTATCGTGTCATCAGTGTTGTGAGTTACTGGCAGCACCACCTGGTCTTCACTCGTGTTGGTAAGAAACAGATGACTGTGGTGCCGGCCAACATGCTTTCGGAATGAGCTGTACAGTTGGTATGTCTTGGCACAGCTTTCCAAATTGCAGTTCCAATTAGCTTCTGTACCATGCCAGGTGCAAAAGTGGCGAAAGAGGTTTGCCAAAGAATATGTCCTTTGGTGACATCGGTGGCATTTGAAGATGTTTCGATGCTCCATCTGGAATATAAATGTGCAGGGCAATAAATGATACAATGAATATTGTTACTTAGCTTTAAAAGCAATAGGATGCAGCCAGGAGGCCAGTGATATTAATTAATTTGTGATGCCTTCATAATATATACAAGCACATTAGGGAAGGGGCAACAAACATACAGCAGATAAGTATTTTCACCAGCAACAGATTTAGTGGTACAGTGATGCAGAAAAAGCAAGAGTTTAAAGGCTGACACAAAAATACACAAAATATAAAAGGCATTATTAGAAAACTAATGATAAATTATTCTAACATAAAACAGAAAGGCAGGATGTTACATATGATTACTCAGTGCATTTTAGAGAGAGGAGGGCCACAAAGGTTAAGCAATAATGTAGGTACAACATATTATATTTGTTGGACATTTTCAAATGACTGTGAGCACGGGACATTGCTATGGGCGTGCATGCTGACCTTATGATGATGGCCTGGACAGACTGACAAAAAATGATACTGGGTGAATTCAAATGAAACGAAGTACTGTGTTATGATAGTAAGTTTTATGGAAAAGAGAAATGTGTGATGCTGTTAGATGGTAATCAGACAATAAGAAGGGGATGGAGTGATTTTCTAGTGCTTTGAATGTGTCTAAATTACTTTAATGCAGCCTGATATGAGTCCCAATTAGATGAAGCGTTTTCAAATATAGATGGACAAATGGAGGGCATAACCATCAACAGTTGTAATGGAGCTGAGGTGTGGTGAAATTTTTAAAACAACCTCAGGTACAGTTTGCTTTAGAGAATGTGTGCTGCACGTGTTATTTCCAAAACAGGTTAATTATATGGATGCCCAGGTAATCACAAAGGAAAGTTATTCAGTATGTATGCTGCACAGGCTAGTATAAGATTTAAAACCATACATTGGGCGTGTTGGTATAACATACATGTAAAAACAGCACGGAATAACTAAGGACAAAGAAAGGACCAGTGCTGCATCCATTTAATCCTCTTCTTTGACCTTTTGTTGTTTCAAGCTATTTTCACAAGCAAGGCTGAGTAAGTATGGGAAATGCGGATAGCTCTACATTTATTAGTATCTATCGTTACCTCACACCTCACAAAATACATTTTAAGACCAATTAGCAAGTGACAAATTGATTTGAATAAAAAACACTGAATGGAAAGTAGCAAAGGTCGTCTCAAAGCCGTTAATAGCCCTGTCGCATGGGCATTTTGGATTGAGGGTTGGCAGGATCGGGTGCAAGAACATTTTTTGGCCGCGATTTCGCTCCATTCGGAACCATTGATCGCGATCTGCGCATTGCACATCTTTTCGATCGCACGTGCCAGTGTGACATCGGTATTAGTGGTAGTCGACGAAATGACAGCACTGGGTCGGATCAGTGCTTTCATACTTTCAAGAATACTGACGCGCGCCTAGCCACCCTCTCAGCTGACCCATCGTATTAAGGCCCATGAATGTGTAATTTGCTCAGAAAACGACGGCTAGCTTTAAATACTCTTGATCGACTGTGGAATAAGAAGCCTGGAATGCGAGCGACATGACCAATTAAAAGGCATTCTTAAAAGGTGGCGCACGAGTGTGTGTGTATGTGTATGTCTGTTTTTTCTTTTTTTCTCAACGAAACGACAACGATTCTGCGACAGCCCAGCGCGCTAGCGCTGCCGTCTTGTTGGCCGTACTGATGAAATACGGTCTAACTATATAAAAACTTCTTAGGAATAGCAATCGGTCGCCATGAGCGGTAATATAATAACGAGGGGTACTAGTACGTCTTACCTTCACGCCTACGAGCTCAGCACAGAATGGAGGTGTTGTACCATTTGCGGCTCAAGTCAGCGCGCACTGGCAGAGCAGACACACCTGTTGGGTGATAAGCCTTGGAAGTGGTGGCCGTAGTGTTGTGGGAGCGAATCATCTCGAAAAAATCAGTAGGTATGTACATTGGGTACATCTTCACACGTAGCATTTCGTCAATGAAATAGGCTCACCGTGAAATCACAGAATAAAGACCAACTATGTATCACAGTTGGTATCAGCTATGTATCACAACCGCTGCTTAAAACAAGACACAAATGACGATGACGCTGGGTGGCGCTACTCTCTGAAACAAATGAGCATATGTGAATGAGCTGCACAGCAAAAACCTTGCGTATTGCTTTGCCATCTAGGGGAGGAAATGTAAGCTTGAAACCATAAAAGCCTTGGCAAAACGCGCAGAAACTTTTTTTAACTCACCATAGATGACGCCTCAATCTACTGATTCCTCAGCAAACGAATATTTTTGAACAATTTAAAAGATTTGTTGGAGTTTAACGTGCGCCGCGACTGTGCTCGTTCTATCTCGTCTCGCAAGCTCGCGTCTCGATTCTCGCGTCACTTGCGCGGCATTTTTCACAGTGATTGCTCGCACGTGCTTTTTCCCCATCCACCCCATCTCCACGTGAGCGAGTCGAGATGGCCGACGCTATTGTATGCCTCGCAATCCTGGAGACCGGCGAGCGAAAGAAACTTACACTGAGAACAGGTGTACATCGAGAAGTTGTGGCTGCTCTTTCGGCAATCACGACGCTTTCAGACAGCACCTTGGTAAGTGCCATGCCGAATTTTTAATGCTTACGAAGAGTTCGACTCTTTGTTCGACTCGTCGAAGAATAATGTTAAATAATGTTTGAATAATAACTAAATAATATTTGAAGTACTTATGAAGGAACTAGGGCAGCGTTGCATGGTCGGTGTCGTGTTAGAACGACAGTGAGCCGTTTTTATTCGCACTCAAGCCTCGGGTTCTGTCGTGATGTTTTCGCGTCTTTTTAATGTTTTTGTTAATGTGATCCGGGTACAGTCATTATGGCTGTTCCATTATCACTGGTAATGTTATGGGAGAAGGCTTTTTTTTTATTGGTAGTAACTGCAACTAGGGCTATGTGAGGCCTTTGTGTTTATGTACTGCGTAGGCTATGTGAGGTCTTTGTGTTTATGTACTGCGTGCAGATTGTTTATGTTCATTCTGTTTATAAATCTGTTTTAGATCCAGATTTACGATGAAATCCTGGAGGATTTTATTGATATGGAGCCGGAAGCCATCGTCCCCCACAAGGGCAAAGTGAAGCTGGCAAAAAAATTAGTGCCTGAACCAGACGACGTGAGTAATTTGTGTGGCACTTCTATGTGTGGAAAAGTACAAACGATTCTTTCCGGCTACCCAGGAAAACTCAGCACGGAAGTAGACATTATAAAAGACACACAAATAGAATCTACTAATAGTTATTGTTTATTTAGCAGCTTACCAGACCAGCTCCGTAGAACATGCTGAGCTCATACACAGCATGCTCCAAAAGGTAGAGCTGACATAGATTGGCAGTACACAATCCACGCAGTATAAGGAAAATAATTAGTGTAAGTGCACGTTCTGCTGCTGTTACGCCTAATCTGAACATGCAGGTCACGATTCACAGTGGCTCACTTTATGAGAGAGGAATGTATTTCAGAAACAAGGTTGTGCTTGAGGGACAAAACTTTTGTACGCAGATAAATGGTAACACTTGTATGAGTAGCTGCTGTTTATCAGCGGGAACATTAGGAAGCAATTGGTATTTAGATTACATGTGGCAAAACCCCATTTCCCCACTGTTAGTTTATAGTAAAAAGTTTCTGCTGAAGTGAAATTGCAGCCATGTACTCTATAAGCATGCCTCTTGGTTTTGCAGCATGCCAGACCTGCTGTGCAGGATGCAGACGCTGCCGCCAGCACCAGCACCGTGTGCAGCAGTGACTGCACCATTCCCAGGTAAAAATGCTTGTCTCATGATTAAACCAAGCCTATATAGTGTATTATTGTTTGTTGTGATTTTTTGGCTGCGACTGAGTATATATATTTTTCCTTTTTGTCAGCACCTCTGGTCTGGATGGCATTCCAGAGCGTGTGCCACTGCAAAGTCGCGGCGATTACTTGCAGTTTGTTCTACCGTCGTTTGGCCCTTACGAGGACATCTTACGAAGGAAAGTACCCATAAGTGGCCGAGTTCGACGCGCCATTACAGATGGGCTATTTCAAGCCTGTGTGAAGATAGCGTGGTAAGCAGTGCTTTTATGCTGGTTCTGCCATTATTGCATGCATATTTTAGTTGCTGTCATTGATGAAGGCAGTGTTGGTGTGGGCTTCAAATTTTTTAGCATCTTTTAGCGAGTTCATAGTACATTTTATATTGGATGCACACCGTACCATGATGTCGTACGTCTTGCCTGTTATGATGCCGAAATTTTACTCTTAGTGACGTCGCAATTTTGTCCTAATGTCAATTTAAAAGGACCCTTACCAGGCCCCCGTTGCGAATTTCGGTTATTCACTGGAAGTTCGAAAAGACCGTCCAGGAGCATTTTAACAAAATAATTTTCAAAACATGATTCAAGAAAATAGAATTAACCATCCTGTTACCATGCCACCAGGAGGTGAGCGTCGCTGTCAAAGCAGACACTCTCTCCTTTTGTCTGGACTAGCGCCCGCAAGCAGTGTTTCTTCCCTGCCTCCTTTAATACTGGAGCAGAGGAACCGTGTCATGTTCATGTGTTGAGCACTGCTGCCTATTCTTTAAAGCGAAGATCTCATTGCCTCTTCGAATTTTCTGCTGCTGTTGCAATCTTGCATGCCGCGTCGGGGGGTGGTTTGGAGCATGTATATACATGACAGGAAGCGCGGCAGAGAGGAAAGGTGATGTGAGAAACTTGTTCGGACCTTGTTATCGTGTCGCTGCAATGCCCTCTGGAGCTCGTTAACTATCTGTTTGGTTTGTGTTAGAGCATAGCGGTTATGCATTAAAGGCTCTGTTGATACCTTTTTGAACACAGTAGGATGCTTTTGTGCACTTTTTGCTAATACATTGGATGTATTATGTATATCTTGCTAATGCAATCACTTTCTTTATTCCCGTATAGGCTGCCCAGTAAGCTGCTCTATAGAACGGCAGTGGAGAGACTAATCACCAAGTATCCGCACCTAAAGGATGACATTGAAGATCAGAGTGGAATGGTGATTCGTCGTCTTTCTTTATCTTTCAGTGTAATACTTAGTGCTGTTGCTTTTATAATGCACGTAATGTAAGTCTGTTTGCTTTTCTAGTAGTTATAGCGCGGCAGTAGTGAGTGATAAGGTTTTATGAATTATATGCATTCCTAAAATATAAGAAATGAAACGTTGGCCTTTGTTTTCTTGCAATAATGAACCAATTGTCACAAAATGAATGAATATCGAGCTTTTAAGAATGCTTTATCAGTCTAAACTCATTTAGTGTTACTCTTTAATGCCTCCTCAAAGATCTATCTGCTCGTAGCTTTAATGAAACCTCCAGCAGTGTAGGAAGACTGCTTTGTAATAGTTTACCCTGGGAGAATAATGAATCCAAAATTCTCAATCCTGGAACGAAAAAGTGCCATTACCAATCAGAGTGATGTAAACTTGAACCTACTTGACTGTGTCATATCTGTTTGTCCACTGTGGCCACACAAAATGAGTTTGCAAGTTGTGCATGCTTGGTTTCCTTGTTTTTAGGAGAAACAGCTGAAATGCTAGCTTTGTTAGGACTACTGCATTGTCTGCATGATGCTAATTCACCCTTAGAGCAGCATGGGCATGTGATGTTTTGAAACATGGTAAAGTTCTTTTCAAAGGCTGCTTGCAAAAATGGTTGCCTGGCCATAGAAACCAGATGCCATAAGAATGACTAAAGAAGCATTAACTAGACGTGGGCGTAAAAGAAAGGCACATACACACAGGCACTACTTTGAACAGTTTAATGTTGCGACCCTGTTACTACTATATGCACTGTTAACATCAGTGTAATCTTGGCATATCAGTGCGGAATACAAAAAAATTCAAACACTTGACGACGTATAAAAAGTCTAAGTATTCTGTGTTGCCATTCTAAGAAAATATTTCACCAAGCTTTTCAATTTCATGCTTCGATAATCTGCCTAGTAATGTTTTTGTGATGCACTGCAAGACATTGGCTGTCGTCCATTGTTTGATACCTGCAGAATTGTCGGTCAAATTGAGAATCAGCTTGCTAGAGAGATTACTGAAGTGTGTGAGATTCAAAAACTTGAGAGAGATTGTAAGCATTGCTTGTGAAGTCCTAATAGTCAAATAACCTAATTTTCTAGGAATGACAGTATGGATTGCTTGGTTTTCATTTGTTGTCAAGCGTTTGTACTTTCTTTTTCTGTGCTGTGCACTGGTATGCCTAGCTTACGCTGGTGTCAGTAGTGTATAAAGTAGCAACAGGGTCACAAAAATAAAGCGTTGGAAGTAGCACCTGTGTGGTGTGTGTGTGTGTGTGTGTGTGCACCTTTAATAATGCGCATGTTTAGTTTGCAATTCTTTAGTAAACTTGTGGAATACCTATGTGCAACTTTGGTGAACCAGATGCCATCAGCAGGCCTGCTTTTCTTTCTGAATCTTAGTGGAGCTATGTGCAAATGGCAAGCATTAGCAATGCATTTCTGTCCTTCAGTTTTGAGATAACTGCTTAGGATGAAGCTTTAAGAGCAGGACCTCTCCGACCCCTTCATTTGATGCAAGGATTATTTTGGAGCACTGAACAGAAGCAACTTTAGACATTTTAATGCACACGAGACAACAGTTTGTGCTTGTCTTGCTTGACATCATGTGCCCAATTGTTGTCAAGCCATAGTGACATCTGGTGACATTTATTTTTATTGTATTATAGATGGGATGTACATAGAAGCAAATTGCATCTTCATGCCGCTCTACAAGTAGTAATAACAGGTCATTGTAGTGCCCTTTGAGGCACTGTTGATGAACATATGAGCCACTCTAATAGTTTGTTTCCTTTTGGTACTTGTATTATACTGGTTTTTGTCTTATCGTTCAAATTAATTTACAGGAGTCATGGGTGCTGGGACTGCGGGCAAAATTTAAGAACATGCGAAAGAAGGTCGAGCATCCTTCTGAGGAAATGCAGACAGTGAAGCGGAAGGCCCACCACACAGGGACAAAGGTGCCCCCATCAAATGCACCTAACAAGAAGTTGTGCCGCCTGTTCGTAAGTTGCATTTAAAATATTTTTTTCTTGAGCTTTCCATGCAGCTTTCTTTTGGGAAGGCACATGCATAGCAAGTGTATTTTGTCAGTTATTTTATCTGGTTGATGGCTGTAGAAAAGCATAAGTCCTCGTTAGTTCATTGCCAAGGCTAATTTGTGTGGGTACAACAAAATATGAAGCAAGTGCCAATGTTCAAAGGCAGCCCACCTTACTCTTTGGCTCATCTCATTATGATCAAGTGGCATGGCAAGTTCCCAGCCACTACGTTTCTATGGGCGAACGCTTTTCCTAATGCAGAACCAATTAAGGGCAGATAGAGAGACCTTCCACCTGCATTCTATCTGAACTCCTCCCCAGCTTTATTGTATTTGTAAATTTTTTGTACACTCTTGCTTTATACTTTACAATGGTAGGCTAATTTCAAATTGCTCAACTGGAGTTTAAGATCTCAACATGGCCAGACTTAGTCGTATGTAACGCAAGGGCATACTTTCCAGTCACATTAAAAAACAAAGGGGAGGGGGAAAGTAATGCAAGAAATGTAATGGGACAAGAAATGGGGCCTTTATTTAAGAAATCGCAATTCAGAAACAAGTTCGCAAAATTTCGCATGACTTGGCACCGAAAGTGTCCCCGACAAGTCTTTTCCACTGTGTCAAGCTCGTTATCAGTGCCAAGAGCACTATCGGCTGTTTATTTCGGCTTGGAGCCGGGACGAGCCGAGTCTTGCGAAATCGAAGCTATGTCTGGCAAGCATATATTGTGATGACTTCACACTTCATGCTTTCTCCTGTGATTTTATTATTACTGTGTTCAACTATAGTGTGGCACTAAAATGAACCATAGGCCGCATATTTTCTGATCCCCTCACCATTTTGCTTTCCTCCTAAGAATGTACACTTTGTGGCTCGACGCCTCCTTGGCTTGTATGTCACTTGGTGGTGTGAGCATTATCTGCTTCATTTCCGTTCGAAGGAACACATGGCAAAAGTCCACTTATAGATTATCGGGTCCACTGAGAGTGTTAGACTCTGTTCTGCCGTTTATCATATTGTTCCCTACTGACTTCATAACTTAATGCAAAACCGTTGAAATCAATTAAAAGCCGTATTACTAACATTTTTGTTGTATGTATTACAGGATTGCAGCCACTTGATTGTACACGGTGAAACCGTTGATTCTATCTCGCTGCACAACGAGTGGCTCCACAAGAATCCTCACTGCAGGGATGAGGAGATGCTGCGACCCAGGCTGCTAGCCACAGCTCAAGATCGGCACGAGCGCCTAAAAAGCATGACGCTTGCTGAAGCATTACTTCTGTACCCATTTTTGGCAACGGAAGTCTCGGTATGTTTTCAGCTTCTTTTTTTTGCATGCAATATGTAGTAATCCTTGTGCACTTCATTTTCAGCTGCTGGTGGAGTTCGAAACTCTCTTCAAGAGGGCAGCAGCCGACTGCATTCAAGATGGCTGCAGTAAAATGGGGACCGTCATCCTTGATCGGGGAAGTCCCGATGAGGTGGCAACGTTCTCGGAAGTGGCAACTGGTAATTCAACATTGTTACTGTCTCTACTTTCAGAGTGTTGGCAAGAAACCCGTAGTTATGATAGTCATTCTTGCGGGTGCAGGTTGTGCCAATTTTGAATTTTTGCCCTCCAATGCATTTTCTAATGCATAAAACAGCTCTGAATAACTGCCCACATCAGTGATGTTTTGATTTGTTTATTCACATAACATCCCTTGGTATGCCATATCATCTAAAGCATTCTGTTTTTAAGCATGAAATCACAGGTTTAAACCTCTGGAGGTTATGTTGAAAATGAGGCAAAATGAAGTGCACAGATCTACGAAATTTTGGTGATTAAATAACCCCAGTTTATAAAAAAGTTTTCAATTACAGTTCTAGTATTTGCTCATTTTGCAGCTTTAGAACAGTAGCGTGTTGAGTGGTCTGTCAACCATGCTTCATCGCATTGATTTAAAGTGTGTGCACATTCACGTGGTCGATAGAGTGGGCATAAGTGAATAAGTTTAATTGGATGTGCGAGAAACTTGCCATTCCAGCCAGTGCCAGTGCTCACTCTTGCCAACACTTCGGGGTTAAAGTCCTCTCTTTTGATGTAAGTGATCTAACACTGGTGATGAGTGCATTTTCTGGTTCTCGGGGAAGCTGCGCATTGCGAAGAGCAAGCAACATAGGCAGTCCTAGTGTAGCAGCGGTTTGCCTGTACCTTGCACACAGATTCATTCCTCTCTTTAGTACGCGGGTCACTGTTTTTGCAGCATGAATAGAGCACAGTGTATTAGCAATCGACATGCAATCTTATGGTAGAAGTGTAGAAGCATTTGTGTGCTTTTGCTTGAGGCAGTTTCGCGGAGGCCCAAAGTGCCATCTCGTTCTCCTTGAGCAATCTACTCTACGAAAAGGGTCTATATAGCTTCGTATAATTTTGTGAAGATACACTGCAAGTTTGCGAAATGATGTGGCATGATTTGCGATTATGGTTTATGCTAAAAATTGACTATTTAGGTGAACATTTCCAAAGTGTTTAATGAAATTTTTAAGCAATAGCTACCACCTTGTCTGCCACGAAAGTTTATAGTTATGCTGGTGGTGTTGTGAAGGCTAGCGAAACAGCAGGGTCAGGTGAATGTAAGCACAATTTAAAAGCGATAGGTATTTCCTGACCTATAATGTAGATCCTGCATTTTTTTTTGAAATGTAGTCTCCCTTTGCCTTGGGAGCTGGTTCAGAGATTGAGATATCAATATGAATTTTCATCCACTCTAATCACCTCACGCACTTCAGTTGCTCAGCCATGGGTACAAAAAAAGTACTGGTTGTGCTTTGCTGCAGTATATTGTTGTACAGTATATTACAGTATGAGCTGGTTAGAAGCTGCTGGGAGTGAATGAATTTGCTATTTTACGAAAATAACAACATTCCACTGCACCTTGCAGAGGAACCTGTGCTGGCTGTGCTGGAGTTCGTAGCAGCGCGCTGCAAGGAGCAGCTCGACACCATCTTCACAACGGTGAGTGCTATGGTATTGACATTCATGCGCAAGTAGAAAATAGCACAGGGACACCACACTTTAAACGCAAAAGGCATCCAGACTCAGCTGGATAAACGAGCGGTTGTGCCTTATGTGCACCGCCTGTCACAATGCTTCAAATGCACAGCCGCCAAGTGTGATGTCCCTCTGCTGTTTTCAGCGCCTGAAAAGCTAGCTCGCATATGTTGAGCAGTGAACGAACGAGGGCACAAAGGTCCAGCCTGCACGAAGAAGCATGCTATCCCTTTCATTGCGTGTAGTACTGGGGTTGTTTACCACATCCCCCTGTCCTTTGGCAAATGTTAAGTCCGCCGGACCGGTCGTTGTGTTCAAGACAGATTGAGAGAACACTGTGTGCAAGTCCGGGCACTAGCGGGATCTGGTCACTTAGCAGACCATTGTAAACGATGCCACTGCGCACTAGTATTTAACAGCACACGTGTTCTAGGCAGGTAAAAGGACGAAAAGTGCCGTGTGATTATCGAAGATTTTTTCGTTAAAAAAGAAAACTATAAATGTATCAGTACAGCTTCCATTGGTCTTAATGAAAGTAAACATTTACCCCAATCAAAGCCTGTCTGCCACGCATCTTTGATAAGTAGTTTGAAGCATGCATAATAATTCACGTTCGGCCGTCTGTTGGCGCATGATCAGTGAATGTACGTATATACTTGCACCTTTTCATGCATTACAATCAGTTGAAGACCAGCGTCCCACCTCTCCTTGCATCTTTCATCTTTAAAATTTTCCTATTTCTTATAAGCCATGGAAATGCATGAAATGTCGATTTGCCAACTAGCCCAGCTGTCCGCTGTAAGTACTCGAAGTCGCTGTAACTTGGGTTTAACAGCTCATTTCCGAGCACGATTTAGAGGGCCTGAACATGCTTCAACTTCCAGCACAGGTGCGTATACCTTGTGATATGATTTATAAGTATCTGTTACTTTTATGCAGGAAGCACCACAGCTGACCCCATCATTGGTTAGGTCTGATGGAGCCCTGGACCTCTTTGTGGATGGCCAGCGGCTCTTCAGTGTGTCGAACTTATTAGCAGGGATTGCATGCCTGTTTTCCTCATTCTGGGTGTTTCATATTGAGTATCCTAGGAAAGCATGTAAACAGTTAACATTCTTGGAACATGCTTTTTTGAATCTAAGCCACACAAAGCCACGTGTGA
Source organism: Dermacentor silvarum (assembly GCF_013339745.2). Lineage (NCBI taxonomy): Eukaryota > Metazoa > Arthropoda > Arachnida > Ixodida > Ixodidae > Dermacentor > Dermacentor silvarum. The sequence continues at coordinate 218,472,964 of NC_051157.2, forward strand.
AAGCCCTAGAGCTGATCAATTTTTTCAAAGCATATAAGCAGTGATCGAACAGTGGGAAACATTTGCACTGTCCTGCAGTATGGTGCAAAGTGTGGGGATTGAGGAATGCGCCGTTGCCATTGTGGTGGCTTCACCTGTTCTGCCATCCCTACGTTTCCCCCACGGTTCCACTCGCAACAGTTTGCAGTGGGGGCAGGACGCTGACGTCTGGACGCGGCCTTGCTGACTGCCGAGTGTGTCTCTTATCTCCGGGACCAGTGCAGGGTACGTACATGATTTCCTCTCGTCCGCCGACACCTTTGTGACTAGGACTTGAGCTCGTGCGCGGTGCCTTTGCCCGTGCGGGGAGCGCGTACTTTGTGCTAATCCTTTCCCGACGCTAAGCCGAAGAGCGGTGCCTAGTGCTCGTGTGAGGTCGTGCCACACTTGCTGAAGGAGATTGCCTGAGCTCTTGCGAGTTGGCCCATTGGTCATCACGAGAACAAGTAGCATAACCGCCAGGACTATTCCCAACTGCGTGTCCCTGCTTGAGCCTCTGCTTTCGCAGCGATGTGCTATAGGTGCTTGTGTCTATTTTCACTCTTGGTGTGGGACTCCCCCTTTGGTGCCCCGCCTCCCGGGTGTTTGTGCAGTGTTGGTGCCGCCGGAGTCTGTAAACGGTTTCCGTTAACTCAGGGCAATACCGTGTTCATGCGTGCGTCGCTCGGTAGCCCCTTGCAGGCTGAGTTCGTGCACAGCGGTGCTGGAGGCGACGGCTGACACGGCCCTGTGGCTCACTAAGCTCGAACCCGCGGTGGTCGGTACTGCTGTGAGACGCTAAAACCCCACACTGGCGCCGTCTGGGCAGCACCACTGTGGGGTTTTAGCGTCTCGCAGGAGTACCGACCACCGCGGGTTCGAGCTTAGTGAGCCACAGGGCCGTGTCAGCCGTCGCCTCCAGCACCGCTGTGCACGAACTCAGCCTGCAAGGGGCTACCGAGCGACGCACGCATGAACACGGTATTGCCCTGAGTTAACGGAAACCGTTTACAGACTCCGGCGGCACCAACACTGCACAAACACCCGGGAGGCGGCGAACCAAAGGGGTCCCGCACCAAGAGTGAAAATAGACACAAGCACCTATAACACGTCTCTGCGAAAGCACAGGCTCAAGCAGGGACACGCAGTTGGGAATAGTCCTGGCGGTTATGCTACTTGTTCTCGCGATGACCAATGGGCCAACTCGCAAGAGCTCAGGCAATCTCCTTCAGCAAGTGTGGCTCGGTGTGGTACGACCTCACACGAGCACTAGGCGCCGCTCTTCGGCTTAGAGTCAGGAAAGGATTAGCACAAAGTACGCGCTCCCCACACGGGCAAAGGTGCCGGCAGACGAGAGGAAATCATGTACGTACCCTGCACTGGTCCCGGAGATAAAGAGACACACTCGGCAGTCAGCAAGGCCGCGTCCAGACGTCAGCGTCCTGCCCCCACCGCAAACTGTTGCGAGTGGAGTGCCGCCGCTGAAGCCGGTTGCGAGTGGAACCGAGGGGGAAAACGTAGGGATGGCAGATCAGGTGAAGCTCGCGCAATGGTGCAGGCGCATTCCTCAATCCCCACAAAGGTATACTCTAGTTGTGGGCAGTGCCTGAAAACTTCATTTCTTACGGTAAATGAATGTCCTAAAGCTAATCCTAAAGAAGATAGTGAAAAGCCTCAGAGCAACGCGAATAATTGCTTGGAATAGCTTTTCTACAGAGAGTTATGGTTTCATTTCCCAGCTGTATACTGTGCCATGATATCACAGTATGTGGTCACGTCAAAGCAGGGCATTGCAACGTTTCGACACTTGCTGCGGCTCGCTCCGTTGTCCACTATGCTGCTACATATAGACCCTTGTAATGCGCACTAGGATACAGGGCAACCTAGCAAGCTGGAATGAGTGTCAAAATGTCGCTATGTCCTGCTTTGACGTGACCACATATTGCAACGTCACTAGAAAAAGACCAAAACAAGCTGTAGAAAAGCTTTATATTAAAATATCTTTAGTATTTACTGCAAAATAATCATTCCTGCACAAACCCAATGTGCTTCTATTTTCTTACATTTACCAAAACGGCATTGTCATCGCATCCAGTAATTAGTGCTGTGGGCTTCCATGCAGTTTTAGAGCGAAAGCTCTACTACGCCAGGTCTCGCGAGGTCATTTATTGCGTTGCAATGAGCTTGAGTCGCTGGCGTCGCAGCTGTGCTCAATCGGAGCCTTGCCGCTGCGGTACCATGTGACTAGGAGAGGGTTTAACGGCTGCTTCACTGAAGCTTGGTCGCTCGGTTTCGCTGTGGATGCGCCCTGCTGGGCCATCTGTGTGCGCTTCAGCGTAAGCGACAGGCTGTATCCAGTCATCCAGTAGATATAGCTAGATGGCAGGGGGGGGGGGGATTCTGTAAGAGTCCACCTAGTAGACTGTCCACTTCGGCTGTTAAGATTGGCTCCTGCGGCACGTGCCGCACGAGAAGCCAGCCAGTCTCCTCCTCGTGTGTGCCGCTGGAGCCAATGGACGATAGCCGAAGTGGACAGTCCACTCGGTGGACTCTGACAGACTACCCCCCCTTCCCCCCCCCCCCCCAGGCTGTGAAATCTCAAGCAAAGCAAAGTTGGCTGTTGAAACACCGTAGCAAAGGGAGGCCAGATTGGCACGGTATAGAGAATCTTACGAAGTGAGGAAGCGTGCTTAATGAAACTGTGTGGATAGCCTTTACAAAATCAAGCCAAACAGACCTTGTGCTCGTGATGGGCCTTTCGCTCGTGATAACTAGGTTTACAAGAGTTAAACATCAGCCATTTTTTTAGAAGATGTTACGTAGATTGGAAAATTTTGTTTTAAAAGTTTCTACTTGCGTAGCAAAATAGACTGGTTTTAAAAATGGCATGCTGTCCCTTTAAAATCTCTTGAGCCCACAATTTTTTGTTGGTTTGTTTATTAAGGTGCAGTGTAAATTTTCTCAAGTTAGCAAATAAGTTGCATGGATGGCTGTAAGACTGGTGTTGTACAAGGTATTAATTGTTCTAAGTGCTGTTTGCCTGCTTCGAAAAAGTGGTCAGCTCGAATGGCTGTTGCATGAGTGTACTGGGTGTCTCTGCTAAGTTGGACCAAGATTTAAAAAAGAAGCAAGAGCTCTAGAGAAATAGTTCCAATTGCATACAGTATAGACCACTTATAACGTAACCACTTATAGTGCAGGACCGGATATAGTACGGTCTTTTCAGAATCCCGTCAATTTTCCCATAGCACTCCATGCATACGCATACCGCTTACAGTGTAGCTGCGTGAGACGAAATACCTGTTATAATGCGGCTTCCGCGGGAAAATCTCGCCGACAAGGGCGGCTGCAAGCACGCTTCTCAACAAGGTGCGTGCTCCCGGCCGGCGTATGCATTATTCAATGCAATCAAACTCTCGTTAATTCGGACTTATTTGGCCGCGCATCGGTTAATTCGGACGACTTTCGGAGCTCGCTGAGCGAGGAGCGCCGCAAATGTGCTACACAAAAGACCAAGAACGGCGCTAGCGTCCAACCAAAACGAAGCGGCGGAGTCCGCATCGCCACAGCCATCAGTTGAAATCGTACGTGAATGACAGCAACGCCGGAACGCTTCAAGCCTATTTGTGTCTCTAAAGCCTGTATTCTTGCGTTTGCCACCGCGTGTAACACCACGTTGACCGCGTGCTTTCGTAACTGCGTAGTCGTCATCCACGATCGCGTCGATAGCGGCCGCGGTTTTCTCCGCAGCGGTTGCGGTGAACAGTAGTTTCGTTTTTACTCGGTACCCGTGTCGGCCGCGTGCCTAAAAAACTGCGTAGTCGCCATCGATGATAGCATGGATAGCGACCGCGGTTTCGACGGCCAGTTGTTGCAGCTACTGGACGACTCGGTGCATGCGTTGGGCGCGTGCCTTCAGCACCGCAAAATCCCCGTTCATAATCGCGACGACTCGGTGCGTGCGTCGGGCGCATGCCTTCAGCACCGCAAGGTCGCTGTTCATTATCGCGTCGATAGCGGTCATGGTTTTTTCCGCAGCGGTTGCGGCAAACAGTTTCGTTTGACTCGGTGCAAAGCTGTCGAGCTTGAAGAGCACCGACTACATCGCGATTATGTTTTCGCCAGCTCACTGGCGAAAACGTAATCACGATATGCATGCGATATTACAAAGCGTGTCTACATCCTTGGTCTACATGTTTTGCATACGTGCAGGGCTTGAAAATCGTTGTTTTGGTTATAGTGCGGTACCGTTATAGTGCAGATATTCGCGACTCTGGCGACTTACGTTATAAGTGGTCTACACTGTATTAGCAGTAGTTGCATGTACTTACGACCAGTATTTTTTATCGCTAAATAAGAATTGATTGTTTTTATTCGTTCAGCATTTTAATCATTGAATCTCAAACATGTCAATTATAAAGTTGTAGAGCGGCTCAAGTAACCTCGGATTCAAGCATTTTTTTCCGTGCTAAAATTTGCCTGGTTGGTTTTGCAGAGAAAAAACAAAAGCCCATGAAATACGATAGAAGCCATGTGATTAGGCGCTTGTGCGACTGCTAATTGTGCTGCGCTCAAGCGTGCAATGGATAAACAAGCATGGTCACCGCCCGACAGTGGCCACAGGCAGTGACCGGGCACTACTCTTGTTCTAGGCATCATTTGTCTCTGGCTCTTGTCGCATAACGGCGCAAATGCATGCTACTGGCCGAGAGCTGACGAAGCAATGAACCGTCCAAGACTGCGAAAAAGAAGGAAACAGCTTTTTATTCTGTTTCAATGAAGGAAAGCTTAAAGCTTGTAAGAACGATGGAAGGCGATGACTTCTAGAGCGATGTCGGTTGGATAAAAATGGTCCGATATGTTTCTGTGGCGGGTGCACTCATTCTCACAAGAGGAAGAGCACGTTTTCACTCGGACTGCGGCTGCGCTTGTTCATCCATCGCAAGTTTTAGCGCAGCACAATATCAGTCATGTGAGCGTCTCATCCTTTTTTTTTTCGCAGGCTTTTGTTTTTTCTCGGTTAAAACAACCAGGCAAATTTTTGCACGAAAGAAATGCTTGAATATGTGGTTATTCGTGGCACTCTAAGACATTGTAATTAACATGTAAGATTCAGGCAATCATTAAAAAAGTGAGCAAATATGAACAGTTATTTTGTGATCTAAAACTACTGGTTGTAAGTACACACTACTGCTAATATGCATTTGGTACAATTTCTTGGTTTATTTTTTTTTTAAATCTTGATCCGAGTTAGCTGGGCCACCGGTTCAGGAAAGGCAACTGTGGCTGGGTACTAGTAATTCCATGTTGTATGTTGCTATGTGTGTTATTTTTTCAATCCTAGCTTCTATTCCTGCAATTGTCGAATGTGGTTTTTCATACTGAATGTGATGAGTTTTTTTAGTCATTGAATCTGATGCGAGTTCATTTTAAGTGAGAATTAAGTCTTGAGGCAGTTATGAGGGCATGGCCTGCTGGAATGGGCACATTGATAATTGTAACTACAGGGTGTTTGAGCGAACACTTTCGAAATTTATGTAAGGTTGCCTGTGGCAGATAGCCCAATTCTAGTTCATGAGCTGAAGTACTCGAAGAGGGGGACATTACTTGCACATGAAATTGAAGTGCATAATTGAGTAATTATCGTAAATTCACTAGCTGAGTGTTTAGCTAATTACCTGGGCCCATATTGCAATTTACAAATTGTATCAGTGGAGTTCGCAAGGCAGATCCACTTAGAATGAATTCTCGGGATGACACCAGTTTCGAGATATTAATTCCCGAACTGCACGGAGAAATGCATTGGCGTTCCAGTTACTTTTTGCTTCAATGCATAAAGCGATGTTTTATTATGCAAGTAACTGCAACGCCAATGCATTTCTCTGCAAAATTTGGGAATTAATATCGAAACTGGTGTCATCACGAGAATTCGTTACAAGTGGGTCGGTCCGCCTTGCGAACCCGACAGCTACAATTTGTGAATTGCAATACGGGCCATCACGTAATTAGTTAAAACCTAATTAGTGGATGTTTGTTAATTAGTCAATTATGCACTTCAACTGCTTGTGCAAGTAATGACCCAATGTTTAAGTAGGCCAGCTCATGAACTAGAATTGTGCTATCTGCCACGGGCAACCTTTAAGAATTTCTGAAAGTGTTCGCTGAAACACCTGGTATATCACCCTCTTAATGTGTTGGTCTAGTCAACTTTTTAGTTGATGCTAGTCTGTTGTAATGCGTGTGAAGTGCTGAAGATTGTTCTATTTTTCCTATGGTAATATACAGGGTGTTTCATTTTAACTGCACCTAATTTTTAAAAAGAAATGCCTGTGGCAGATAGCACAATACTAGTTCATGAGCTGATCTACTTTGAAGAGGGGGACATTACTTGCACAAGAAATTGAAGTGAATAATTGACTAATTATCAAAAATTCAGTAAAGTGTTTAGATAATTTCGTGGGCCCATATTGCAATTTACAAATTGTATCCGTGGAGTTCGCAAGGCAGATCCACTTAGAATGAATTCTCGGGATGACACCAGTTTCGACATATTAAATCCCGAACTGTACGGAGAAATGCGTTGGTGTTTCAGTTACTTTTTGCTTCAATGCATAAAGCGATGTTTTATTTTGCAAGTAACTGGAACACCAGTGCATTTCTCTGCAAAGTTTGGGAATTAATATCTCGAAACTGGTGTCATCACGAGAATTCGTTACAAGTGGGTCGGTCCGCCATGCGAACCCGACAGCTACAATTTGTGAATTGCAATATTGGCCATCACGTAATTAGTTAAAACCTAATTAGTGGATGTTTTGTTAATTAGTGAATTATGCAGTTCAACTGCTTGTGCAAGTAATGACCCAATGTTTAAGTAGGCCAGCTCATGAACTAGAATTGTGCTATCTGCCACGGACAACCTTCAAGAATTTCTGAAAGTGTTCGCTGAAACACCCGGTATATCGCCCTCTTAATGTGTTGGTCTAGTTGATGCTAGTCTGTTGTAATGCGTGTGAAGTGTTGAACATTGTTCTATTTTTTCCTATGTTAATATGCAGGGTGTTTCATTTTAGCTGCACCAAATTTTTAAAAAAGAAATGCCTGTGGCAGATAGCACAATTCTAGTTCATGAGCTGATCTACTTCGAAGAGGGGGACATTACTTGCACAAGAAATTGAAATGCATAATTGCCTAATTAACAAACATCCACTAATTAGGTTCTAACTAAAATATGTGACGGCCCATATTGCAATTTACAAATTGTAGCTGTGGAGTTCGCAAGGTGGATCCACTTGGAACGAATTTTCGGGATGACACCAGTTTCGAGTTAGTAATTCCCGAACTGTGCAGAGAAATGCATTTGCGTTCCAGTTACTTGTGTGCTTCGATGCATAAAGTGGCGTTTTGTTAAGCAAGTAACTGGAACGCCAATGCATTTCTCCGCAAAGTTCGGGAATTAATATCTCGAAACTGGTGTCATCCCACGGCTACAATTTGTAAATTGCAATATGGCCCATCACGTAATTAGTTAAAACTTAATTAGGGGATGTTTGTTAATTAGTCAATTCTGCATTTCAACTGGTTGTGCAAGTAATGACTCAATGTTTAAGTAGGCCAGCTCATGAACTAGAATTGTGCTATCTGCCACAGGCAACTTTTAAGAATTTCTGAAAGTGTTCGCTGAAACACCTGGTATATCACCCTCTTAATATGTTGGTCTAGTCATTTTTTTAGTTGATGCTAGTCTGTTGTAATGCATGTGAAGTGTTGTTAATTGTTCTATTTTTCATATGGTAATATACAGGGTGTTTCAGTTTAGCTGCACCAAATTTTAAAAAAAGAAATGCCTGTGGCAGATAGCACAAATTCTAGTTCATGAGCTGATGTAATTGAAGAGGGGGACATTACTTGAACAAGCAATTTAAATTCATAATAGACTAATTAACAAAAATTCACTAATTAAGTGTTTAGCTAATTACCTGGGCCCATATTGCAATTTGCAAATTGTAGCCGTGGAGTTCGCAAGGTGGATCTACTTGGAATGAATTCTCGGGATGACACCAGTTTTGAGATTTTAATTCCCGAACTGCACGGAGAAATACATTGGCGTTCCAGTTACTTTTTAGCTTCAATGTGAAGCAATGTTTTGTTAAGCAAGTAAATGGAATGCCAATGCATTTCTCCGCAAAGTTCAGGAATTATTAGCTTGAAACTGGTGTCATCCCGAGAATTCATTCCAAGTGGATCGCCTTGCGAACTCCACGGCTACAATTTGCAAATTGCAATATGGGCCCAGGTAATTAGCCAAACTTAATTAGTGAATTTAATTTTGTTAAGTAGTCAATTATGAATTTAAATTGCTTGTTCAAGTAATGTTCCCCTCTTCGAGTAGATCAGCTCATGCACTAGAATTGTGCTATCTGCCACGGGAAACCTTTAAGAATTTCTGAAAGTGTTCACTGAAACACCCGGTATATTCGCCCTCTTAATGTGTTGGTCTAGTCAACTTTTTAGTTGATGCTAGTCTGTCGTAATGCGTGTGAAGTGTTGAACATTGTTCTATTTTTCCTATGGTAATATACAGGGTGTTTCATTTTAGCTGCACCAAATTTTTAAAAAAGAAATGCCTGTGGCAGATAGCACAATTCTAGTTCATGAGCTGATCTACTCGAAGAGGGGGACATTACCCTTTCAAGAAATTGAAATGCATAATTGACTAATTAACAAAAATTTACTAGTTAAGTGTTTAGCTCATTACCTGGGCCCATATTGCAATTTACAAATTGTAGCCGTGGAGTTCGCAAGGTGGATCCACTTGGAATGAATTCTCGGGATGACACCAGTTTCAAGATATTAATTCCTGAACTTCGCGGAGAAATGCATTGGCGTTCCATTTACTTGCTTCACAAAACATCGCTTCACATTGAAGCAAAAAAGTAACTGGAACGCCAATGCATTTCTCCGTGCAGTTCGGCAATTACTATCTCGAAACATGTGTCATTCCAAGAATTCGTTACAAGTGGATCTGCCTTGCGAACTCTACGGTCACAATTTGTAAATTTCAATATGGGCCATCAATACCTTAAATATTAGATTTTGTTGATTAGTCCATAATGCATTTCAACAGCTTGTGAAAGAATGACCCAATGTTTAAGTAGGCCAGCTCACAAACCAGAATTGTGCTATCTGCCACAGGCTAAATTAAAAAATTTCTGAGAGTGTTTGCTGAAACACCCGGTATATTGCCATTTTATTGTGTTGGTCTAGTGAATTTTTTTAGTTGATGCTAGTCTGTTGTAATTGCAAAACGTTTAAGCAATGTTTAGTCTGTTGTAATGCATGTGAAATGTTGAACATTGTTTTATTTTTTCTATGGTAATATACAGGGTGCTTCATTTTAGTTGCACCAAATTTTTTTCAGGTAAAATTAAACTAAACGTAAAAAAGTAAAACCTAACTACTTGTTGAGGCGGCCATTACTTCCACGAGAAAATAAAATGCTTAATTAACATAATTACACTATTTCATTGATTAATTTATGGCACATCTTTCAATCTACGAATTATAACTGCTGAGTTCGCAAAGCGTATTCACTTGGTACGGATTCTCGGGGCTGAAGCAGTTTCGAGATAATTTTCAAAATGTCTGACGAAATGCATGGGCATTCCAGTTAACTTTTTGCCTCAATGCATAAAACAGCATTTTCCTCAAAAGGTTAACTGGAACACACATACATTTCGTCGTACACTTTGAACATTATCTCAGAATTGGCTCGGTCCTGAGAATTTGTTCGAAGTGTATCGCCTTGTAAACTCAGCGGCTATAATTTGCAGATTGAAAGATGTGCCTGACGTAAAATTATTAAAGTTAATTAGCATAAATCGGGCGTTTTGATTTCTCATTGAAGTAATGGCCGCCTCATCAAGTAGTTTCGATCAAGGATTGTAATTGTGCTGTCTGTCACGGGTAATTTTTTAAAATTTTGGTGCAGCTAAACTGAAACACCCTGTATATGTATTTCTGTGTATAGCTTGATAGATAAAAAGAAATTGTTTGGCCCTAGCGCGCGGCTTTGGCGATTGGCGCATTGTTTGTGTTGGATGTGAATTGTGCAATATATATTTTTAACATCTCTTCTGGTCTCTTTGCAAGTCTCTGTAACAATAAAAATACTGCCAGTGGCCAATAGAAACTATTCCCAATGGCTCCTGCAGATTCTTTACGAAGCACAGTGTGTAATTTAAAATACTCTCAACGCACCACTCGCGAACACCTGCGAGACTCGCCATGCATTCCGCAAAAACTGCGCCTAGCCGGAGTAAATGGGACTAAATATATTCCCGCTGCACCACGCAAATACTCCGCCCAGCCGGAGTAAATGATACTAAATATATTCCCGCTGCACCACGCAAATACTCCGCCCAACCGGAGTAAAAAACAATAAAACATACTCCCACTGCACCATGTAAATACTCCGCCCAGTCGGAGTAAAAAACGAAAAAAATTATTCCGCATGCACCACGAAAAAACTCCGCTAGTCGGAGTAAAAAAAACGAACCAATACTCCCCATGCACCACGGAAAAACTCCGCCAGCCGGAGTAAAAAAAAACGAACCAATACTCCCCATGCACCACGGAAAAACTCCGACAGCCGGAGTAAAAAAACGGAACAAATACTCCCGATGCACCACGAAAAAACTCCGCCAGTCGGAGTAAAAAAACGGAACAAATACTCCCGATGCACCACGAAAAAACTCCGTCCAGTCGGAGTAAAAATTATACTCCGATCACACGGAGTAAAATAAACTCCCAACCGGGGGGTCGCTAGAGGACAAGCAGTTTACTCCCACCTGGGAGTAATTTTCGTTTACAGTGTAGTACTCCACCGCTCGTATTAAAAAGATTGTTTCGTTGGATTATAAGACGGAAGAAAATGCTACTTGTCTACTTCTATTGGATTCTTACAATAAATACCTTTTTGGCGTTACATTTGATAACGACACGGGCGGTCAAAAGGATTCGTTTTCGCTCGACTCTGCGCCGCGCGCGCTTTCGAGTTTGAGTAGTTCCGATATCGCGTAGTGCTGCGCTGGTGTTGCTGGCTCGCTAAACTCGCACTTGAATTTGCTTGCAGCTTGAGAGTCGTGACGGCACGTCCAGCTTCGTCTTCCGACGTCGCATTGCTGGAGTCCTCGCGGCGTTCGTGCTCGGAAGAGCCGGTGTCGAGGCCGCCGTCGTAGTACGCAATGACGCCGGCAGCGCCAGCCCTCAGCAGCATGTCACGCTTATCGGAGCTTAAATCGCTAAAATCGAGCGCAGAATCACGAGCCAATGTGTCGTTGTCAGGGTCGTCAACTAGTTGGTCCATTCCGACGAGCGTCGACGATCACCGTGTTCACGATTCGGCGCGCGCTTTACTTTCCGCTATGGTGGCTATAGCCACCATACCATCTACAGCGCGCCTCATAATCAGATCGTAGTTTTGGCACGCAAAACGCCGTAACTTAATTTTAAAGGGGCCTAAAGAAACAGTCGCTGTAAAACCCGTAAAGTGAATGTGTAATAAAATTATGGAAATGACAAATGAAGTGTACTATAAACACAAAAGATACATTGCGAAGGGATATGACTATAAGAACTACATTATGTCATTGGTGAAAATTTCCAAGAAGCACTATTGCATTTCCAGAGCCCCTGAAGCGCGAGGGCCTGCAAGCATGTGCGATACAAAGCGATGCTATCGCAGCAGCAGCGACTTGCAAGAGGGTGCACTACAAATCTCTAGTGCTTATTGTAATAGAACAAGTGACCAGGCTAACAAGGCGGTCATCACCCTTTATTGCTGCTGCTAAAAAGCCCCACACTTCATCTTCAGGCGTACCTCCCTCGCTTCTTCTTCGGATAGGTTACACTTCCCACCTTTTTTGCGTCACTCCTCCTGGTGTGATAACGAAGAACGTTGCTTATGGCCGCTAACTCCAGCTGTCCATTGTTCACGTACCCCACAGTCTTGAGGACACCTTGTTGCACCGATAACTTTACTACTTCAAAAGGTCCAATAATGGTTGTTTCACTGGCTGTCACGGAGTGGCATATTTTCGAGAGTTGTCGAGTGGTTTTGACGCCAATTAACGGCCGCCAAAAACGTCGTGTCCTCACAGGGCAGCATAGTCTCTCGAGACATCGGCACGCCGATTAGCGGCCGCCAAAAACGTCGTGTCCTCAATGTGCGGCATATAATTTCGAGAAGGTGACACGCCGAATAACGGGCGTCAAAAACGTCGTGGCCCCACGGGGTGGCATCTCGTTTCGAGACATCAACACGCCGATTAACGGACCCAGAGGAGTGCGTGTGCGTCCGTGTGGTGCATGCAGTGCCGGGGCTCGACCTTGGAGAGAGGGGAATCTACCGTCCTTCGTCCATGGTGAAAGGGCCAAGACTTTTGGGATGAGTCGTGAATTAATTAGGTGAACTCTCCATAACGGCAGTTCCCCTACATAGGGAACTGGGGTAAGGAGACGCTATTTAAGAGCAGGTTTTGGTCCCTGCTAATTAGTCTAGAAGCTGAGCCTGTAATCTGCGGAGAAGCAGTCAAGGAGCTAGTGCCGTCCAGTATCGCCTGGGCCACCTAGCCGCGTCAGAACTCCAAGTAACTAGTTGACGTACGAGACGTCAAACCAGCGTCTGCAACAATTCGCCTCAAGTTAGCTCAACTTGCTTGAGGGAAGTCGTCAGATCTAGACTCCCGAGAAACCCAGCCCAGCAATCGCATCTACCTCAACAAGATCGGCTCGCCAGCACTCTTCGGGAAAGCTCTGCGCGCCGACTTCATGGTTTATGGACTTCCTGCTGCTGCCCGGCCATGCGTATGACATCATTTGTTTTCTTTTGAACTTTGCTTTAGTGAAATACTGTTAAGTGTATTCTTGTGTATTTGATCCTCACACTGTTTCATTTTTATATCTACTGTTAATTGCTCGTATTTATTTGTCTTCATCATTGTGTTATATTAAGTTCAGGGGTGTTAGTCTGTCTTGTGTTTTTTATTATTTTATTTTGTTAATTTGTGTATATTTATCAGCCGATAAATATCTTGTTTTTTTTGTTTACTCCCGACTCTGACTCTCTCACTGTGTTCGCTCGAGTACGGAACGACCAACCGGCTTGTCTACCCCGTCGATCGACTTAAAGGAGTACTGACACCAAAATTTGAAGTCGAGATAACTTGCGAGATCGATTTAGGTGGTCACACAAACATCGCCTACAAAATATCAGCGGCGAATATAGCCTAGAACATATTTAAAATCAATTTTAAAATACGTGCCCGCAGCCAACCGCAAAACGGAGCACCTCGCGACATTGACATCATGTAAGGACTGTAAACAATCAAGAAAACGCTACGTCATGTGGCTACGTCACGAATTTTCGTTGTCTGCCATGCTGCTTACATGTGCTCTTCTCCTCTGTTGCTTGTTCTAGCTGTCGTACTTGTAGTGGGGCGCTCTCCGTTTCGCTGCAACTGCAGTTTTTGTCGTTATCCGTCGGGATATTTCCCGCACTATCAGCGTGACTGCGCTGCACTGACAACGCACGAATTGCAAGTACAGCACAATGCCGCGTACATACTGCGTCGTTGACTTCTGCGGAACATATTCAGGGTTGGGTATAGCTATGCATGGTTTTCCCCGCGATAGCATTCACTGGCAGAAGTGGACCGAGTTTGTGCACTCCTCTGGACGCTTAGAGTGGACCCCGCTGAAAAACAGCCGTATCTGCTCCCTTCATTTCGAGCGTGCATGCTATAAAGAAAACCCAACGCTGTCCGATTTTCAACCAAGACTACATACCCTCAAGCCTGGTGCTCTGCCGACTATTTACGCCGCCATGTGTCCTGCCAATGCTTCTAAGGGAGGCATTGGTCCTGCTCCATTGCCCAAGCGTCTTCGACGACAGGTTCGTACTACTTGCAGTGGTGCGTACGCATAATGATAGCGTCATATGTGATGATGCCTGATATTGCGCAGTCGTGCTCGGACACGGAGCTTGAACCTGCTGCCCCCCATCACGTGTCGATCGACCTGAACGCTGACTGCGAGATAAACGAGCCCGCAAATGCATCAGGTGGGTGTTTAGTGCATCGTGGCGATGACTAGTTGTAAGCGTTGATTAACAGTTTTGGCGGTTGCTCAACGTTGCTTTTTGGCGCTGTGCGCGATGTACTGACCATATGACCGTGCGAACGGCAAATAATCAAATCACGTTTTGAAAAATTGATATATGTTTGACCTTTCCTTCGAGAAAGGCTAGGCCGCGCCCCTCGATCGAGTAAACGAGCATCGCGATAGAAATAGGTGATATTACACTAGGGTTAGGACACACAAATAACAGAAAGATATGAAAGTTCTTGCAATTTAAGTAGACATTTTAATTTGCCTGCCCTTTATACGGCTCCGTATTTCTGTAACGCTGCACAGTGCTTTGATCTTTGATGAAGTGAAAGAAGTGTAGAACTGCCCGATACATTTGGCTGAACTGCCAAATTATATAAATTTGGCTGTTTAACAGCGAGAAAACGTCCTGGAGACTACCGAAGGCAATATATATAACAATCGTGAAGTACATGCAGCAAAAAGCAGGTACTAAGTATTTTTAGAAATCAAGATATAATGGCAAAATAACAATAAATAAAAACTTATTTAAGGCACACGGCTGACTACTTATTTCCACAGGTCAAGTAAAGCTGGATGCACAATCCCAGTGCTTCGTTGAAGTTTATTCCAAGGCCACTCAGACGGCTCTGAAAGCTACAACAAAATCTGCAAAGGTGCAGGCAAGCCGAACTGTCAAGGAAGTGGGTGAGTGCCTGTCACGCAATTGTAATATGTACCTTTATTGCAGATCTTGAAACTTGAAGCTATTATGGAACCCTTTATGTGCTGATCTCAATGGGGTACCCTTAGCAAATTAATGCCTCATTGCACTTCCAGCATGCCAGACTGATTTGGAATTGCCGGACATCCTGTTGATGGAGGAAATGCGTCAGCGGTGTTCCACACCTTTATGTTCAGAGCCATCCATGACCTATGAAGACAACACTCATGACAAGGCATATGAGCCTACATTGAACAACTCAGTGGCGTAAGTGACATGACATTTTGTTTTCTTGTTTGAGCGTGCAGTAAAAAGAGCTATAATGTCGGTGGCCTTGGTTTATATCTTTCAACATAACGTCATGTTTTCACTATGCCACAACAATCCAAAGAGTTCAGTAGTTGCACTGTCTCAGCTTTAATCAAGGGGCATTAAATGTGCACAAGGGAACGAAGATTCAGGGGAATGGTTTCTGCCCGCCGCTGTACTTGCTTGACCATGTACTAGTTGTGGCAGTCAAATAATACCAGGGACGGTGACCATCACCCTGTTTGCAACTTCCAGCATCATAGGCATATACCTGCTGTGTGGCTTAGGGGCTATGTCTTTGTGCTGCTAAGCACGAAGTTGTGGGATGAAGCCACAGCGGTCACATTTTGATGGGGGCAAATTGCAAAAACGCCTGTGAACCATGCATTGGGTATGCGTCAAAGAACCCCAGGTAGTTGAAATTAATCAGGAGTACCGCATTACGTTGTGCCTCATAATCAGATTGTGGTTCTAACATTTGTAAAACCAAACAGTTTACTTTCCATTTAATCATGGACATGCTCCTCTCGATAGTAATGTGAAAACAGTATTAATAAGGTACCAGTTGTGCACTTCCCCACTATGTGTTCAGGAAATTTGCAGAGCAAATAGGCTTGTATCGCCCTAAAGGTTACCTTTTATATTTCCATGTTATTTTTGGCGAGCAGTGTATCGCTGCACTTGCAGTATCTAATCTCTCATTTCCTCATGCCTTTCTTTGTCGTCTGTGTGTATGTGTGGGCGTCATGTTCATGCAATGAAATTTCATGCACTTCATAAATTGTGTGATTATAGCTTCACCAATTCCTCTTGGTGGGCTGTCATTATAATTGCAATGCTTGGCGGTTGCATCAAAATAGAAGCTGCTTCTAGCAGCAATATAAGTATATCCACAATTGTGCCAGTTCATGAAAGAACAATGTTTACATATGTTCCAATGAATATTCTTCTTAACAGATCTTCAGGTGAACCTCCTGCAGCTAGGAAGTTCATTGTGTACGAGGAATGCCTGCTGCAGGTATTCCAAGCTTGCAAGACCTGTGGCTTACCTGCTGAACCTTCACTACAGGTGTGTGTTTCTTTCTCACAAATAAATGGTGTAATTATTAACAAAATTACAGATACTGTGATGTGTCTTAATGACACAATGCTAATATACTATTCAAGCTATCCGGTTCTCAGAGATGTATAGCTAAAAAATAAAATTTGCAGACAGATACAATGACAAACCCAGCAAGTTTTTTTACATAAGTGTGTGCAGGTTCCAAAAGTCCCAAGATTACCTAAGTAGTGGCATGTCACCTCCGCCTTATTTTCGTCTTTGAACAGGACTAACAGTGCCATTTAGAGTATCTGCTATGAAGATCCAGCTTCGTGTTGTCCCCTATTCTTGTGGCATGTCAATCATTGCAAAAATTTCTGGTGCTGCCTATGTTAAAAGAGAGGGGTAAAATGGAACTAGGAATGCAAACTTTCAGCACACTGTCTCGTTGCGGAATTTCTTGCATCTATTCTGATGTTGTAAATCCATTCTCACTACCAATAAAATGGCAGCAAACATATTAGACAGAGGTGTTAATCATTCGATCAGAAAAATGTACCTGGTGCCTTCTGCAGCAACCATTAGTCTATGAAGACATAAAATGTTTCCTCATAAGTAAAATAAAGCGACTGTGCACAGCAAGTGTGCCACTATGTAAGGTTGCACGAACACACCGGCTGTCGCGAGGTTGTATAAGCTGAGTAGCATTGGGCTCGATCAGTACTTGGTGAGAGACTCCCTAGGAAAGGCACTGTCCTGAATAACTTGTTTCTTCGACCCGTGTGTGTTTAATTGGAGCTAGTTTGCAGCCCCGCTCAAGAAGCCATAGATGGCCATAGCCCTGAGGCTACCACCCCGCTGCATGTATGCCTATTCCCAATGTTTACTAATGTGACAGCAGATGACATGCTTTTCAATAACGCAGTGTAGGGTTGTCTCCAGTGTGTATCCAAATACATTTTGCGCTGTATTATCCTGTTTGCAGGTGAAAAGTTCCCTAGTCACTGCTTCTGTGATATGCCAGGAAAAGCATGTGAACATCTGGCACAGTCAGCCAAAGGGCAGCGTGCCTTGGGTGACATTACACTCGCGGCTGCAATTCTTTTCACCGGCTGCAGCATGGCGCAGTCCTTGCGTTTTCTGAAGAATGCGGGCGTAGCCTGCTTCAGCGAGAGAACATACCATCGCTTGCAAAGCACCTTATTGCTTCCGGCAGTGAACGAGGTAATAGAATTTCTGTATTACACAAATTGAGATGACCACAGTCTGTTGGTGCTTGGGTGTTGCATGCTGATAAAAATAATTGGTCAAAATCATACACACCGCACACTGTAACTACACTGGAAGGTGTGTGAGTGTCTTTGAGATGATTTCATGACATCTTATACATGGCCGGCCTTTCATATTCAAAGGAATAGGTTTCAACA
Source organism: Dermacentor silvarum (assembly GCF_013339745.2). NCBI lineage: Eukaryota > Metazoa > Arthropoda > Arachnida > Ixodida > Ixodidae > Dermacentor > Dermacentor silvarum. The sequence continues at coordinate 218,490,629 of NC_051157.2, forward strand.
AATGCCTTTTATGCGTTTTCCAGGTCTGGCAGGATGAAAAGAGGCGGCTCACGCAAACGGTAGTGTCGTGTGGAGGAGCAGCAAAAGTAGCAGGCGACAGCCGCGCTGATTCTCCTGGCTATAGTGCCAAGTATGGCGTTTATTCAATGCTTGAGACAAACCTGAATCGCATCATTCATATCGAGCTTGTGCAGGTGAGAGCACAGTAAAGCACTTGTTTCTCTGCTATTATGTTGCGTTGTGCATTGCTTTACACTTTTTTTCTTTCATGTTGCCACCACGTTCTTCCATGGGATAATGCCAGCAAATATTCATTGTACTTGCAACTAACCAGAAATTTCCATTCACCCTGCAGAGTCATTCTTTCTTTATGTGTTATGATGATGTCCATTTATTAGTACTATATTTACAATTAACCGCTACAAGTGCTGTATTTAAAAAGCACAGAATGTTATTTGGTTGCCACATGCACTGCTCCTTGACCTCTCTTTCCCAGCAGAGCACATTGAGAACGCGTGGGCAGTTGCCACCTGCAGAGCAGCAAATTTATCTCCTTTCTTCTGGCATTCTTTACCGCTTTTTTATTCCTTTTCACTACTCTTGGCCACTGTTTAGGTGCCATTTGCATGCTAAATAGTTGCGGTGTGACTAGCAAGCTTTCCTCTTCCATCAGCCAACCATCTCTCTTCAGCTGTTTGTTTGATCTAGTAGCCGCATTTAGGTGAACCTCATCAGGCATTTTCTTTGGTTTCCAGTGCAACGAGGTATCCTCAAGCACACACATGGAGCTTGAGGGTCTGAAGAGGGCTCTCACCTCCCTTGATGAAAGCGGTGTCAATGTCACTGAAGCGGTGACGGACCGGCATCCACAAGTGCGCAGGTCAGTGTTGCCAAATGGAAATGAGAAAGTGCTAGGTAACCGTGGCCTCAAATGTAGCCAGAAAACAACCTGAATTAATTAGTATTGTGCTGTAATCATGGCAGTATTCATAAAAGTAAAAAAGGCATGACATTAGTAAAAAGAAATTCTCCCTGGCAGAAAATAATACAATAATGTCATGTAGCAGTGACGTTGAAGAAAACAGTGCTAAAACTGTGAATGACGAAGCTGATTCTTTACTGGGCGATCCTGTGCCCAGCAAAGAAACTAACTCACTTGACAACAAGAGCGGCGTGCACAATCGTCGGTCGTTGATGAACTGATCAGCGGCAAAACGCAGCGGCTTTTATACATGAGTCATCGAAGGTTCCAGAGTAATCCCTGGTGCTCGCATTTCTTCCAGAAAGTACTACACAATTCGTGTCACTCATACAATCAGATTACATAAACGTCAATGACCACAGACAACGAATAGAAGCATCGATAACGTTCAAGAAATTTCCGATGCATGCAGGCGCATCCTGCGCATTAGCCGGTTAAAAGCGGTCACTGATGAAAGTTAAACAAGTACATGTGTCAATACAACTAACTTATTACATCTACTCTTAATGCGTATGAAAACAGTTGAGTAGTGTGGGAACCATGAAGCACAAGGAAAGCAATGTAAGGCCACCACTCTATACATTTCTCACAAAAAGTGAGAGACCAATGTGCCACAATAACATCTCTCTTGTCTGGGCCACATACTAACGATTGTGGTGCAGGCTGTAACGCAGCTGTTTGTGAAATAGCAAAGTCTGCAACACTAATGCAGGTACTTCAAGTCTGAGAGGCCTGAGGTGGACCACCTGTTTGATGCATGGCACGTCTGCAAAGGTCAGCATTGTCTGTCTTTTCTGCTAGAGACTCCTTTACTGATAGTTGCTTCTTATCTTCTTTTTTGGTTGTACAGGGCTAAACAAGAAGCTTTTGCAGGCTGCGAAATCCACAGGATGCGTTGCCATTGGCCTGTGGACGCGTTCAATTGTCAACCACCTATACTTTTCAGTGCAGTGTGGGAATGGCAATAGCGACCTTGCCGTGGCTGTGTGGGATGTCTGTAATGAACCATGTGCAAGATAAACACCACGGCCACAGCCTGCTTTATGACAGATGCCAGCATGGCGAACCTTGAGCCACGGAAGTGGATCTTTCCAGGTGCACCTTTCTTGTACATTTTTAAAGGAAATCTTTCTTTGCATACCCTATCCAATGGTTACCATAAATGTGGCAGCACCTCTCTGGGCGGCGCTTAGGGTACAGTGAGCCTAACAAACGTGCATCATCTCCGCATCGAAAATCCCTATTTTTCACCTGTCACAAGAAGATATTAAGCAAGAATGGATAGCTGACAATGAATTATTACAGTATATTCCACAACTGTAATGCACACCATTTTTTCTAGAACATTCGCCTGGAAACTGCCTGTGTGGTGCAGCCTGATATGAAACTAAAACCACATGCCTAGGCAGCATCAGTAACTGAAAAACGGTCTTGCATAGCATGACCAGCATGATTAATGTAGCATGGTGGCCTGCTGCTTTCAGTATAATTATGAAAGCACATCCAAACCATAAGTTACTCGATATAGCTAGTGGCAACAAGTTGCATCGCATGTTTTTGGTGGAGGACAAACTAGCAAAGGGGTTAGTATAGGCATGGGCCACCATACCGATTTCTAATTGCTGCATAGTTGTTTCATAAATGCAAAGTATCACATGCGCTGTGGATTACAGTGTATACAGAGGAGGACATGTGGTTCTTCACAGACAGTAATGAAGTGCTGTCCAGTGCGTTGACAATGGATATTAAATAAAATTTGTCTCTTGTTTAACTCGGTGCACCAAATTATTGGCCATTTCTTAGTCATGTCAGGGCTGAATTGATGGAAGTGTAGAAGCAAAGTATCTGCAACTGCAAAAAATTGTTAGAGCACAGACACCATGAAAGAAATTGTGCCTGCTCTCCCATTGTAATGTGCATTGGAGACTTCCCTTTATGAACGTCAGATTGTTCATTATATTCAAGGGTGAGAGCCGAATTAACAAGTAAATTAACTTTTTCTCGAATTCTTTGCTACAAGACCTTTTGGAGTTGTTCATACATGTGTAATGCCAGAAAATGACATTTTTTGCACAACCACACACGGTGTAATAGGTGTCTTCATTTTTTTCATTTTTGTATACATTATTGCAGGTACCCATGCTTATGACAAGCTCTCCAGCCTATTGACAAACAAGAGGCTTCTGAATGATATCCGCCAAATGTCGCCACACATGCAGACATTTAGCGTGGAATCTTTTCATGCAATAATCAATCGCCTCGCCCCGAAAGCTTATGCTTACTCATTCCATGGAATGTTTGCAAGGTAAGTGTGTTGTAGAAATTATTGTGAGCAAATGCATGGAGTGATAGTAAGGTCAAAACTAGATGTGTTAGCATTTCCTGATACCGTTCCGATTCCTTAGTTCACTGCACTAGGTTAATAAGCAGTGTTCTGTAAAGCATACAAAGTCTGTATGGAAAGAATGACTTGATTCACTTTCTCCATAGTGGAATCAGTTTTTGAAGTTAATGGTCTTCTTGAATGGTCATCTTCTTCAATAGAAGAACTATGGCCTTCTTCAAAATGTTCGCGCCATTTATACATTGTAGCCTTCCCTCAAACTGCAATCCCAAGAGCTGTTCCTAGCATCTGAGCTGTCTTAGTGAGAAATTTTTTTAACCTTCGTGCCGAGTTTCACAAACCTACTGCTGCCCTGACTCACTCATTTGACATCAGGCAAATATCACCCAAACCAATTGACATCAATTCACACAAACATGCAAGAGAAACCGAATAGTGCATGTATAGAGAGCTGCTTTTGCGATCTGGTACACTAAATGTGCTGCTAGATGGTGATAAAAATGTGATTAAAATTTTATTACTCGTGACACTAAATAAAAAAAAGTTCGCGAATTCCCCAGACAGAACACATACTTGATTTCAGTTTCTCGTTGCCTTTGTTTACTCATTAAGTACACTTCTCAGTCTGGGAAGTGTACGTTCCCTTTCAGAGTGTCGTTTCCGTTACGTTACCAGAGGAATATAGCAGTTTCTGCCTATGGTACTGTGCATATTGACGACTGTGAAAGTGTATTCAATTAGTTGCCTTACTGCTTGCATGTTGAGTTGGGCAAGTGCACATAACAAATATAGCATGTACATAGCTGTGGCATATTTCTGTACTGCAGCACTGCACTGGCTGCCTTGCATTACAACGAAAATGCCGACAAGGGTCAGGCCGTGACACTGAGTGGGGAACTTCGCTGGAAGGTGAAGCACCCGAAAGCGCGGAACGGAGAAGCAAGTGTCTCCTCCATCAAGCAGGAGCCCACTTATGGTATGCAAGGGGCTGGTGTCCTTGTTATGAAATTTTGGCAAAATTGTCACCGGTATCACCACTACTTTTTAAATAACTTTTCACAAACTGCATGCAAGACCAGCAACATATATTGAAACTGCTTATTTTCTGAGGCACTCTTTCTAAACATTGGGCATATGTCCTGAAAGTTAGCACACTAGCTCATTGAAGCCCGTAGAAAAATTCAGCTCAACCAGAAATATATGAATACTGCTTTCATAATCGGAGAAAGAAACTGAAACTAGCGAGACGGTATACGAAAAATATTTCAGCATTGTCTGTCTGTAAAGAGCAATTATTGTCATTTGTTTAGAGCAACAGCCTTATGCACATAATTGTTTGCATTTCGATAGGCTCACAGCAGCTCAGAAATGCTTTAGAATTGCTTACCACAATTTCATAGCACTCAGTGCAAAATTTGCTATTGTGTGTTTTTACACTTGCTTCGTTGCATATTAAGTGATCATGAGTGCCTCTTGGCCATGCAGGTTATGTGAACCGTCTATTCTGCACTCTTGAAGAGTACGTCAATGGAGGCACTCCATATGTCCTTCCAGCGAAGCCACCTCATGTCGCAAGTTCTTCGGGGCCTGTCGACAAGACATCACTTGTGCAATCCCACTTATCTAGGTTTGGGAAGCAGTAATTTCCTGACCATTTCATGATCTCTGACGTGCCCTGCTCATGTGCAAGGAACAGCGCAAATGTCATAGCATTTCCGCGTGTCTCAAAAGTTGTGCTTCGAAAGTAGCTGACTGTTCAAAAAGCTAGTGTTCTTTATAACCCTGTGTAATCAAACGTATCACATTTATCATGCCAAGCCTAAAATATCCGCAGATCCCAGTTGGACACATATTCACTGGGAATAGCCTCTGTGGAACCACCAAGCACAGTTAAGAACACTGGGGCTTTATTTGTACGTCCCTTCACTTGATCTACTCCATCGTTTCACTTCCTCCTCTTCACCTCGCTCAGCCATCCCCCACTACATGCTCATGTCTAAACGGGCAACGCGCCAGAAGAAAGAAAGTTTGCCACAGATGGGCAGACGAGTAGATGAAAATGTCAATAAATCAGCCCCTAATGTGGCATAGCAAATTTTTGCTATCCAAAATAGCCATTGCAACCTTCCTTTAAGACCAAGATCGCGGGTGTTGACTAGTTGTCCACTTGTGGTGTACCCTGGGTCACCAGACCGCGGTAATGAGGCCGACAACGAACAACGGTACGAACACGTTTATTTGCACGCCATGTTTTCTTGTCCCACACGCGCCCACAGTTGCCAGACCTGTTTTCTACGTCGGCCAACACTCCCCCACACTTGGTTTTAGAGCCGCACCACTGAAGTCCAGGTCACAAGTTCAGTCGGTTTGGCGGTCGTCGCATACGAGTGGGCCGTCCTGAGTGAGCTTCACCTGGAGGGGTTGGTGCTGAGCTTGACTGTGGTTCCGGTATGTCCCACCATGCATTTTGCTCAATGATCGGTGATTGATCATCATCACGACGACGAACCTGGTCGAAGTGTCGGGTGACAGATCCTTCCGTTGTGGTGATCTTGAGCATTCTGTTTCCCAAGACATGTTCAACAATCCATTTCATCCAACATTGACCAAGGGCAAACTTACGAAAAAGGACAGTCTGGCCACAGACCCATTTCCCTTTCACTGGCGTGTGCCTTTCGATCTTCGGTCCTTGCGGTTTCTGCAGAACCAGGTCCAGGCGTCCGTTGGGTCGATAGCCCAGAAGCATTTCAGCAGGAGACTTGTCCCTACCTCCAGATGGTGTGCGTCTGTGGTCATGCAACCATCGGTTTAAGCGCGTTGAGAGTGTTCCACTTGTGAGCCTTTTTAGACCATCTTTGAGTGCCCTGATAGCTCTTTCTGCTAACCCATTAGATTGGGGATGAAAGGGTGCTGTACGGATGTGCCTTATGGCATTCTTCGTGATGAATTCTTCAAATTCAGCACTGACGAAGGCACTGCCATTGTCGGACACTAGACAATTGGGCAGACCAAATCGGGCAAATATGCTCCTTAAGATCTCCATAGTTGCTGCGGTGGTTGCTCTGTTTGTTGCGATGGCTTCAATCCAGCCTGAATAGCTGTCGACAACAACCAACACCATCTTGTCTTCAATTGGGCCGGCATAGTCTATGCGAACACGTGTCCATGGCTGAGTTGTTGCTGGCCATGCCGCTGGCTTCTCAGATGGAGGCATAGATGCTGTCTGCCGGCAGATCGGGCAATTGCGTAGAAGCTGTTCAATGTCTTGATAGATTTCAGGCCACCACACAAGTTTCCTTGCCAACGCTTTAGTGGTACTGACTCCAGGATGTGCTTCGTGTAGTACCAGCAGGAATGCTCTTCTAGCTGCCTCAGGAACAACTAGTCGATCTCCCATAAGGATGAGCTGCCCATCTGTAGTGAGGGAATTCCTTCGTCTCCAAAATGGCAGTACTTCGTCATGGTTAGACCATGGGGGTTTCTTGGGCCACTCCCTCTGTATTTATAAACGAAGGCATTGCATCAGTTGCTCTTTTCCAGTAATGTCTGCCAGCTGCTTCCTTGAGACAGGTGCTGTGTCCAAAATGCTGTCTACCAATGCACTGTCTTGGTCAGAGTCTTGCATTTGCTGTTCCGTCTCACTGGCTGGCACAGGTAGTCGACTCAATGCGTCTGCGTTTTGGTTGCTGGATCCAGGCTTGTATTTTATAGTGTACTTGTAGGCCCCAAGGGTAAATTGCCCACCTCTGAATGCGTGATGCAGCAGTACTAGGAATGTACCTGTTTTCTTTGAAGAGCCCCACCAGTGGTTCATGATCAGTCTTCACCGTGAACTCCCTGCATACCAAATAGTCACGAAATTTCATCACAGCAAACACGAGGGCCAGGGCTTCCCTTTCCAACTGAGAATAATTCTTCTCTGTCTTTGTGAGGGTACGGGATCTGAATGCTATTGGTCTCTCAATACCATCAATCACATGAGATAGCACGGCACCAATGCCCTGTGGCGAGGCATCACATTCTAGCACTAGTTCCTTCGTGGGGTCAAAGTACACAAGCAAATTTGAATTTATCAGAGCGTTCTTTACAGCTACAAACGCTGTCTTCTCTTCAGCTGCCCACAGCCATTTGCTGTCTTTCTGTAGCAACCGGTACAGGGGTACCAGGAGACTAGACATGTTAGGCAAAAAACTGCGGTAATAGGTGATCAGACCCAGGAACGATCTGAGTTCTTGGACATTTATTGGCGCTGATGCTTCCATGATAGTGTCCAGTTTCTTTTCTGCTGGATGCAAGCCGTGTTGGTCAATTTTGCGTCCCAAGTAGGTCACTTCTTGTGCGCCAAACACACACTTGTCTTTCCGCAAACGGATACCATTTTCCCGAAAGATTTCCAGTACCTTGTTTACCGTCTTCCCGTAGCTGTTCTTTGCCTCTGCGATCAGTACATCGTCTAAAAAGACTTGAGTGCCTGGTACGTTTTTCAAAAGTTCTTCCATCATCCTTTGGAATGTGGCAGGGGCTGATGCAATGCCATGTGGCAGTCTATTATAAGCAAATAAGCCTTTATGGGTGTTTAGTACTGCAACTTGCTTCGCTTGTTCATCCAGTGGTATGTGGCAGTAGGCTTCCAGTAGCCATTCTTGAGAGAGGCGAAGATGTCCATTTTTGGGAGCGGATACTGGTCGACATCGGCCAGTATCCGCTCGGTCAGTCGACGTCGACGGAGGGTAAGATCCAGTATCCATCCAGTATCCATCGGCCAGTCGACGTCGGCCAACAGAGGGTAAGAGACTTCTGTCCGTAAGTTGCGATGACAGAAGAGATTATAGCTTGTAGGGGGGTTTGACGAAGTGGTGGTGGCATGATTTACGCGTGATAATGTTGGAGCTCACGTCCAAGCTTACGTGCATCACCTGGTGCCTAAATTTGCACCATATCCAGTGTTCGTACTATGCCCAGTACAGGTCAGTCGTGCAAGACAATGCCAGCAGACAGCAGTGATGACAATTTTTACATCGATGATGTGGCAACAACCATACTTTCAGTATGACTCATTCCTCAAGAGCTATTCAGCAGCAGCCTGTAAGGGCATTACTAAATAGAAATGGTTCAAAGGCGCACATTTCGTTTTACTTCTAGAAGGTAGAAATGGACCAATTCTCTGTCGGACATAGTGCATCAAAACTCTGCCCCGGCATTACAAATGAAAAATGTCAGGGTGCATATTTTTGTTCTTTAACACGTTGGTGAAAATTAGCACTCGTGCGTCCATACATAGAGCTGTTCCTGTCCTTCTCATAGAGTAACAGCACGCACGCGACCTGCTTCCATAAGCCATGCTGAAAATTGTTTAATGTATTCTTTCCATGCACAATCAGTGAATGTAATGTACTACCGAGGGACATTATTTTGGCTGAAGGTGCAAATCCATTTGAAACTGCATTGCAATTTATACTTAGATGATGTGCAATAATAAAACATGCTAACGGAAGGTAGAAGACAACAAAGTTGGACTGTACTGCGAGCCTCTCCGTAGGTGGCCTACCTTTAGCTATCATCTCCCATCCCGTGCAGAACAGGCCTGTTGTATCACCCAGCTATGCACTCTGGCATCCCAGCAGCATTCAAAGACGATCTACGACACCTGCCATCAACACGTTTCTTATGCTAAAGGTGACCTTGTGTGACTGACTAGATGCCGTGGTTTGTGTCAGAAGTTCTTGGCCTGCTATTTTGGCCTGTTCGTCATTCTTGAACACCTCGGTGACGTTACGTATGTAATCTCTCGTCTCGCAAGTACCCATCACCGCTTTAGTAAGAGACAATCGACTTACGCCGCAAGCCTGAATCTTTACCACCATTGATCCTCTGATTGACTTGCCCACTGGGCATCGTCTGCGAATGGGGAAATGAAATGTGATAATGCAAATGAAGACAATGAATTGCACTGTACTGCGATTGTCTCCATAGATGGCCTACCTTGAGCTATCATCTCCTATCCTGTAAATAAATGCGACGCATCGTCACAATATTTATCTTGGTTTTCTTTTGGAGCTTGTTACGTTTCTTGTACTAATAAACATTTCTGCTGCTACTCCTGCTTTTTGATGTACTGCAACATTGTAACATTGTATTTACGCTAGTCATTGCTGTGAAAGGGCCATGACATTTTCGTCTGACTACAGTGTTCTCTGTTTATCATTGTAACCGTGAGTAGAGAGCCTCATAAGGTTACAAAAAAAACTCACAAACTTTATATCTAAAATTGGTGCCTCTAGGCCCCTTCTGACAGCAACTGCCACTTTAGCATGGTCTGTACAACATCAGGAAGTGAGGGGCTACTACTTTGTTGTGTCTCGTGTTTTATCTTTTTGAACCACCTTGTAACCTCACCCACTTTGTTTCTGCATCATTCTGACAAAAAAAGAAAAGTGGCCAGTTCTGCCATAGTTAATGAAATCTTGTCTTATATAGCACGACTTGGCGTAAGCCTTGGCTGAATTGGCAGAAAGGATGATGGCACGACGAGAAACGGGCAATTGTCTAGTCTACTACGTGTCGTCTTCTCTTGTGCCATTTGTTGCAAGATAAACCTTTACCAAATAGACCAAGAAGCCTGACTTTGCACAAGCTAGTTTCCCTTTTCTGAGAGCTGCCTGTGTAGTTAAATACACACAACCACTGAGCCCTCTAAATATGTTTTGTGCAGCTACTCCTCGGTGCAATTGTACATCACACAAATACATAATACGCTCCACTCGCTGCTATAATGTTGCACTTGGAATTAGCCATTTGGTATGTGCATGCAAAGAAAGCGAATAATCTCTAAATGCATGTCATTTCTCGGAGGGTTTCTAGTTTTCATTGACCGAAATGTATTGCGTGAATTGTCTGGTAACAATAAATGGAGATGCGATAAGCAGAAGCTCAATGGTGAGAGCATCGCACGCGTAATGCGAAGACGTGGGTTCGTTCCCCACCTGCGGACAGTTGTTTTTTCATCCATTTTCATTAATTTATCATTTCTTTAATTCAATTATTCAGTACAAGTAATTTTCTCCTATGTTGTCCTTGGTGTTATTGTTTGTTGGCCCATTATGATATGCTTATATATATATATATATATATATATATATATATATATATATATACGCTACTGTTAAATACCGTGCAGGCCACAACGTTCAACGCCGATTCGTTGTGTCTTACCATTGAACGTGGCCGATGCGAGGGTTTTGTTCAGGTTCGTCCTCCCCGTCGCCGGCCGCAATATCCGAGTCGCTGCTCTGTAGTGGGTCAAATTGAAAGTGATGGGCCACGTCTAATACGGCGGCGACTCCCACATGCAGGAAATCATCGCCGCTGGACGACGAAAACGAGGACGACGATGTTGGCGAGGACATGGCAAATCACGTGCAGGCGTAGCAGACGAACTAGCAAAACGAAGCTCGCACGCCGGCGCGCACGCTGGCTGCGCGTCAGAGCATACGTCACGGCTTTTTGCGATCACGTGCCCACTTTGTTTACAATCCCTCTTCTCCCGTCTCGTTGCTCTCTGAAACCGAAACTGGGACTGGTCGCTACAAAAAAGACTCCAAATAATTACCTGTCGCGCTCTGAAGTAAATGAGGTTTCGTACCGTGATTACTGGGTCATTAACTACCTGTTAAAGCCATAAAAACGATATGGAAATTTTTGGTGTCAGTACTCCTTTAAGAGATATCGTACTTGCAGAAAAAAATCATGATTCTTTTCTCATAGACTGTGTCGGGAAATGGAGGGGATGCCAACGGCCCACATCCCTCCACCCTTAAATATTGCCCTACGGCGGAGAAATCGCTGGAACGACGTATTGACAAAGTATCCGGGCAGATGCGATGGTAAACTCCGGCAGGAAATGTCCGAATCCACGTTGATAGGCAGCACAGTCCTGTGTGGCGGCCGCCCACATGTGGCAGCCGTCATAGTGGTTGGCGATGACGGGACTGAAGATGGCTTGCCCTCAAGATGCGCGCCGCAATGTCCACCCGGGAACAGCGGGTCAGGACTTTCTCGAAGCGGCGCGTGCGCCGGCTCGATGAACCTCGCACCGACGCATCCTCGTGGGAGTGTATGATGGTGGGCCTCCCTCATTGTGGCTGCCATGTGCTGCTGCATCGGGCCGCGAACAGGGAGGGGCCGAGACAGCAGGCAGGGACGTGGACCATGGCAGCAATAGCAAGTCGAGGAGGCTTCACTCGTTCTGCAAAGTCGCTCAAATGCACTCCACAAACACTTAGAATTAAGGCAGTAGAGGCCGCCGCAGCGTCGGCCGTCTGACACGATGCTGAACCACCCGTCTACCGCATAGCTTTATGCGGCAACGAGGAAAAAAACAATCCAGTTCGTTTGAATGAAGTTATTCGCTTCGACCGAATTTTTCCGGTCCGATATAGCGCGAACGTGGGCGATGCTCGTATGAACAAAGCGCTCTCTGGTCCCCCGAGATTTCGGTTATTCCGCCCGCAAAATATTGAGTTCATCTGAACAAAATAAGCTTTCTATTTCGAACGAGGTTTCTCCGCTCGGGCGAGTATAGTAGAACTAGCGAATCCGGTTGCACCCGCTAAATGTCACGGCATGGTCGTCTTCGGACATGCGACCGGCAGCTCCGCAGAGCCTTAGGCCTAATCGCGTCCATGACGGATACCAATGCCACAAAAGACCCATAAAGGGTTCCAATGAGCCGCCGCGAGGAGATGCAGGCCTAGCTAAGCGGTCCCCGCTCGCTGCTCAACACGCAGCTTTCGAGCCGACTCCTGGGACTGCGCCCCGCTGACGTCCTAGCCAGCGTTTCCGGCGCCCGGTTCCCAGAGCCAAAGATACAGAAAGGAGGCTATTTACATATGTACAGGAGAAATCGACCACCGCGTCGGCTGCTGCACTCACTCGCTTCTGGCGTACTCTTAAAAGAAAACTTGCTGCAAATCTCAGCGTCTACACGAGTTCGGCGACACTGGCGCAGCGTTAACTCGCCCTCAAGAAAGCACACACAGATCTAGCTAGCAATCACGCCTTCGGCTGAGGCCTAACGCCGGTCCGGACAAAGCCTTCAGGCTTCCTCGCATCCGAACCGATCGTCGTCCCGTTTTCCAATAGCTTGCCCCACGTTGGAAACGCCAACGGCCCTCTGCATCCGTTGGAAACGCCAACGGATGCCAACGGCCCTCTGCCTCGACACACCGAGCCCCGCGGTTGGCGCATGCCTGCGCATCAACCGCGGTCCGGTACAAGCTCGAGGAAACAATAGACGACAACCACGTGTACACTCGGAAAGCATTTATTACGACTGCAACTAACACTTCGAGCTGGCCAGCTAGCTATAGTTGACATCGCTGAGGGTTCCCTCGAAGAGAAATAATACACTAGGTAAAGAAGGGCTTCCGACTTACCAACTGGGGAATACGGGCGGCCGCGGCGTTTGCCGCGGCAAGAACGCGGTTGACTAACCACGTGCGGGAATCGGGAGCGGCGGCGGAGACTTCCGCCAACGCCGCTTGCTGGGGACCAAAAAGACCCGGGCGATATCAGCGGGATCTCACGTGACCCACCCGGTGCCGCTGATAGCGCTTGCTAGAGTTACTGTATATGCTCCCTACCTTTGGTAGCATATACAGTAACTCTAGCGCTTGCGATTCCCGCGCGCCGCCCGCGGAAGGAAAGTTTCCCCTCTCCCAACTCTCCCTGGCACGCATGCGCTTGACGCGACGTTCGCTGCCCGTGCGGCTGTTATGGGACCCGAGGATTCCCACAACTGTGGGGGTCTTCCCCAACCCGTAGCGCGTATAATCGCAGCTCCGTAGGGTTCGGGCGAATTTATTTATTTATTTATTTATTTATTTATTTATTTATTTATTTATTTATTTATTTATTTATTTATTTATTTATTTATTTATTTATTTACCAATACTGCTGATCTCACATGAGATCATAGCAGGGAGGGCACATACATGAGTACGGTGTAAAAGATACATAAGACAGGTATGTAAAACACAACGCAATACAGTGTTACAATAATTATTCATCAAGTCAACTATAACAATATAACGGACGAAAGTACTTGGAACACAGTTAAAGTAAGTAGAACAAAACTAAGTCAGCAAAAAGAAAGGGAGCACAATTGTGACGCAAGTGCGAAATCAGAATACATAGAACGTAATACAGTTCAAAAATGTACATAATGAGGTGTAAGATTAGTGATGAACAGCTATGCACGTATTATTTCCTCGACCAATGCTAGAAAATTTCACAAAGTCTGAGTGCTCGTGACTGAAGGGTCCAGTTGGTTCCACTCTCTGATTGCACGATTAAAATAATAGTATTTAAAACAGTTTGAGTTGTACCTGCGTTCAATAAGGGCATGAGGATGTTTATGACGTGTAGGTCTTGTACGGGAGAAAGAGACAACTTTAGATGTGTCAATGTTTATTTCGCCATGAATTAATTGATACAAGAACTTCAGTCGGGCTAGTTTTGCTCGATTTTGTAAGGTTAGCATACCAGATTGCTTTAGTAAGCTAGTTGGTGAGTCAGTTAGCTTGTATTTATTAAAGATAAACCTTGACGCCTTTCTCTGCACCTCCTCTAGTCTGTCAATAAGTTCGTTAGTGAAAGGAAACCAAACAACGTTAGCGTACTCAAGGATTGGTTGAACAATCATGCGATAAGCCAACAGCTTTGTGGCGGGTGATGCCAGGCGAAGTCGTCTTCTCAGGAAGAAGAGTCGCTTTAGTGCAGTCGATGTAATGTTTTCAACATGCGTATTCCATCGAAGATCATGGGATAACGTTAAACCCAAGTACTTATGCTCTAAAACCCTAGTCAGAGGCGTGCTTATTAATGTGTAGGTGAAGTGCGATATTTGTTTCTTTCTAGTTATTGTTAATGTTACCGATTTCTGTGCATTTAGTGTCATCTGCCACTCCTGACACCAAATGAAGACCGACTCTAGAGCATTATTTAGAATTTCATGGTCATCATTAGAATTAATTTCACGATACAAGATGCAATCATCCGCAAAAAGACGGATATTTACTTGACACCTAGCAGGTAAGTCATTTATGTAAATAAGAAATAAAACAGGTCCCAGGACGCTACCCTGGGGTACACCGGAAGTTACAGGGGCTAAGCTAGAAGCTTCATCATTTATTTGAACGAACTGTGATCGGTTAGCGAGGTAGTTTTCAATCCAATCAACAACAGGACCGTTACATATTGCTGAACGAATTTTTTAAACTAGTTTTTTGTGGGGTACGCGGTCGAAGGCCTTTGCAAAGTCTAGTAAAATTAGGTCTATCCGTTGTCCATTGTCTATACATTGAGATATGTCGTGCGTTAGTTCTATAAGTTGCGTGACTGTCGAAAGTCCTCTCCGGAAACCATGCTGACACGGTGATAGTATGGATTCTTCGTCAAGGTATGTGGTTATGTGTTTTAGGACTATGTGTTCAAGAAGTTGGCATACAGTCGAAGTTAGTGAAATAGGTCTGAAATTCGACTCCTGAGAAGCGCTTCCAGATTTATGAACTGGGACAACCTTGGCAATTTTCCAGTCTGCAGGAACAGTACTGGTTGTTAAAGATTTCTTAAAAATTAGGCACAGATATTTAGCGCTCCATTCAGCATATCTCACAAGAAATACGTTGGGTATATTGTCTGGCCCAACAGATTTTTAGTGTCAATTTTCAGTAGAAGGTGTAGTACCCCTGCTTCAGTTATATTAAGTGGGCCAATACGTGTGCGGGTGCACGGCTCTACGTTCGGAAGCCTCCCGTCATCGATATTAAATACTGATTGGAAATAAGTGTTAAAAGAAGTCGCGGTGTTTCGGTTGTCGGCACTATAAGTTGTAGGGCCGTCATGCTTCTTAGCGTTAAGATAATTCCAAAATTTCTGAGGTGCGGTCTTCAAGAAATTAGGAAGAGTATTGGCGAAGTAGTTAGCTTTAGCGTCCTTAATTTTAGATTTCATATTGAAAATGGCTTCACTCAGCCACTGCCTAGTTGTGTGCGCAGTGTTTACTTTTAGCCTTTGTCGTAGCCTATTTACTTTTCGTTTCGCCTGGATAATTTCACGTGTAATCCATGGATTAGCCGTGTTTGATTTTTTGTCTTACTTGGCACGTACGTACGAGTGCAAAAAAATAAGATGTCTTTGAACTTACTCCACAGGACATTATTGTCTGTAGAGGCATGCTTAGAAATTTCCTCAAACTTAGCATATTCAAAACTAAGGTGGTCGATTATACTGGCATCATCAGCATTTGAAAAGTCAAGAAAGGTCGTGCACGTTTTCGGAGTATGCGTAGAACCTTTTATGTGTATAGTGCAATATGTGAGCTTGTGGTCTGATATTCCTTCCATTATTTGAGTATCTATACGTTCGTGCGAAAAGTGATTGCTCAAGAATACCAGGTCAAGAATGTTTGATGCGGTACCCTTAATGCGCGTGGGCTCTGTGACAACTTGGCATAAGTTAAAATGGAGCATCATATCACAAATAAGTTCAGATGAAGCGGATGGGAACTGCATGGCTTACCAATCAATATCTGGCAAGTTGAAATCTCCAAGTAAGATTAGTCGACCAGATGATGCATGACGTTCCAAGTAGTCGCATAATGATTGAATCACGTCATTATCAGACGTGGGACTGCGGTAAACGCAACCCACGGTGATAGTGTGCTGGCCTATATTTATCTTGCAAAAGATTGCTTCCACGTTCTCGACATCAGGTAGTGCCACAAAAGGGATGTTCTTTTTATTAGTAAGGCAACGCCTCCACCACGTGTCGGTCTATCTTTCCGTATTATTGAATAATTTGGCGTGGCTAGTTCACCGTCTAGAATATCAGCCGTTAGCCATGTTTCCGTAACTGCAACAAAATCAGGTTCTAGACTAATCAGTACGGATTCGATAGCATCTAGTTTATTCATGACACTACGTGAATTTACATTTATGAAACTTATTCCGGATGCTCCTATGTTCGGCGCGGACGCAGCGACATTGGCTCGCTTCTCTGTTTTTTTTTTTTTTGGGGGGGGGGGGGGGAGCGGTTGCTCTTTAATGAAACTACGCCATCCTTTGGGTCATCCCAACAGAACAGTTCACCGTTAACTTTCAACTTGTCGTACGATAAGGACACCTTATCACCAGCTTCCTTTTTTTGTTTTGGCGTAGTTCCAGAGCTTTTTCCTTATGTCTCGTATTCTAGTTGAATAGTCTTCACTAATAGAGTAGTTGGTCCCCTTCAACCTGTGACAATTTTTCAGTACTCTAGTTTTTTCTCGAGCGTCAACGAGCTTCATAATTACTGGCCTAGATTTCTTTTTTCTGGTCTTCCGAGCCTATGAATTCTTTCTATAGCTAGAGGCTCCGTTTTCAGGACGCTCTTAACAACTTTTTCGTTAATTAGTAGTTCCAGACTGTCACTGTTTTCCTTTTCCTGCTCCGGTATTCCATAAATTATCAAGTTAGACCTTCTGGAACGGTTTTCCAGATCGTCTACTTTAAGCTCCAGAGCTTGTACAACATTTTGCAAATTAGTCACCTGCTTCATACAGCCTGTTATTTTATCGTCTAGAGCCGTCAGCAATTCCAACTTAGACTCAATAGCGGTTAATCGTTCCAATTTGATTTCCCTCAAATCCTCAGCAATCTGCTGAAGCTGCTTCGAGAGAGCAGCAGCCTCAGGCCCGGGGTTAGTCTCAACATCACCACATAATAATAGAAGTGTATCGGCAAGCGTAACGTTAACACAGCCACACAGCAACTCTATAAGCAGCCTCGGGCACGGCAGCACAACCAAAAATACATAATTTGATCGACAACATTTGCCGTAACGTTTGCTCACCTGCATAAAGAAGGCGAATGGATTAGCAGGGTGCATTCCGATGGTGCCGCCATGCCCTTGACACGCGCGAAGCCTGAATGCGACTTTTATGTCCCACGATGACCACCTTCCCACCAGGGTGCCGTCGAATGTAGCGTCCGTATTCGTTGCTGTCACCAGGCGCGAAGCGCCTATGTCATCGCTGAATATCAGCGGCATCGATGACACGAAGGTGCTGGTATCGTGGAATGTCTCTGTCAAGTTGCTTTGCGCAATGCGCGCCTGTCCTTCGTAGCCCGATGGCAACATCAGTAGAACGACGAGTAACTGCATAAAGAAGGCGAATGGATTAGCAGGGTGCATTCCGATGGTGCCGCCGTGCCCTTGACACGCGCGAAGCCTGAATGCGACTTTTATGTCCCACGATGACCACCTTCCCGCCAGGGTGCCGTCGAATGTAGCGTCCGTATTCGTTGCTGTCACCAGGCGCGAAGCGCCTATGTCATCGCTGAGTATCAGCGGCATCGATGACACGAAGGTGCTGGTATCGTGGAATGTCTCTGTCAAGTTGCTTTGCGCAATGCGCGCCTGTCCTTCGTAGCCCGATGGCAACATCAGTAGAACGACGAGTAACTGCATAAATAAGGCGAATGGATTAGCAGGGTGCATTCCGATGGTGCCGCCATGCCCTTGACACGCGCGAAGCCTGAATGCGACTTTTATGTCCCACGATGACCACCTTCCCACCAGGGTGCCGTCGAATGTAGCGTCCGTATTCGTTGCTGTCACCAGGCGCGAAGCGCCTATGTCATCGCTGAGTATCAGCGGCATCGATGACACGAAGGTGCTGGTATCGTGGAATGTCTCTGTCAAGTTGCTTTGCGCAATGCGCGCCTGTCCTTCGTAGCCCGATGACAACATCAGTAGAACGACGAGTAACTGCATAAAGAAGGCGAATGGATTAGCAGGGTTCATTCCGATGGTGCCGCCGTGCCCTTGACACGCGCGAAGCCTGAATGCGACTTTTATGTCCCACGATGACCACCTTCCCGCCAGGGTGCCGTCGAATGTAGCGTCCGTATTCGTTGCTGTCACCAGGCGCGAAGCGCCTATGTCATCGCTGAATATCAGCGGCATCGATGACACGAAGGTGCTGGTATCGTGGAATGTCTCTGTCAAGTTGCTTTGCGCAATGCGCGCCTGTCCTTCGTAGCCCGATGGCAACATCAGCAGAACGACGAGTAACTGCATAAAGAAGGCGAATGGATTAGCAGGGTGCATTCCAATGGTGCCGCCGTGCCCTTGACACGCGCGAAGCCTGAATGCGACTTTTATGTCCCACGATGACCACCTTCCCGCCAGGGTGCCGTCGAATGTAGCGTCCGTATTCGTTGCTGTCACCAGGCGCGAAGCGCCTATGTCATCGCTGAATATCAGCGGCATCAATGACACGAAGGTGCTAGTATCGTGGAATGTCTCTGTCAAGTTGCTTTGCGCAATGCGCGCCTGTCCTTCGTAGCCCGATGGCAACATCAGCAGAACGACGAGTAACTGCATAAAGAAGGCGAATGGATTAGCAGGGTGCATTCCGATGGTGCCGCCGTGCCCAATAAGGAAACAAGCGAGCCAACTCAACAACGTTTATTGCTGTGGGCAATAAAACACACTTGCAGAGGGAAGTCCGCTCTGTATAATAAGTAATAAAATAGGCTTGCCTCGTCGCGTGTAGTAGTCGCGCAAACGAGGTCACTCACGGGTTTCAGCGGGTAAATCCGTGTGGGCAGGTAGGTCAAGCGAGTTCAGAGAGACCCGGGAGTCTCTCGGTCGCGCTCTTTTATCCTTATTTACCTTTCTGCGAGGGGAGTGTCCTCCTCCGTATGGGCAGGTAGGACAAGCGAGTTCAGAGAGACCCGGGCGTCTCTCGGTCGCGCTCTTTTATCCTTATTTACCTTTCTGCGAAGGGAGTGTCCTCCTCCGTATGGGCAGGTAGGTCAAGCGAGTTCAGAGAGACCCGGGGGTCTCTCAGTCGCGCTCTTTTATCCTTATTTACCTTTCTGCGAGGGGAGTGTCCTCCTCCGTATGGGCAGGTAGGACAAGCGTGTTCAGAGAGACCCGGGTGTCTCTCGGTCGCGCTCTTTTATCCTTATTTACCTTTCTGCGAGGGGAGTGTCCTCCTCGCCCGCCGGATACTTTCCCTCTTCCCGCGCGGCACGCGCGTCGCGAGAGGCAAGCGAGAACCGGGAGAGGGCAAAGTGCATTTCACGGCCAGACTCGACTCTCCTCCGCGCTCCCTTACGGCCTTTGCAACGCGTAGGGAGTCAATGTATTTTTTTCTGACGAGTAGTTCGATGGCTCGCCGCAAGAGGTCGCTACCACCTCACCGTGTGAGGTGGTAGCTCGCTACCTAACGCAGAAAAGGTAGTTAACGCAAAAATCCAGCTGAGCGCCACCATTCTGCAAAGCAATGATGAACGCATCGAGGCGAGCACCGCGAACGGAGCTGGCTCCGATGCGAGTGCAGAGACAGCCGAACCCGCCACGCCGGGAAGCAGTGGCGGAAACGTCAGTGATAGTCACGAAGGGGATACCACTGACGCGGCCGGGGAAGAAAACAAAGCCAAGGGCAAGGATAAGAAAGGAGGGGAGGGCATTGTGACTTCGGGGGCAGCTTTCGGCGGTGAGGGGGAAGGAAAGCGTCGAGTTGTCTTTGTTGGGGATTCCAACATGCGTAAAGTAGAACCGGCGATAGCAGAGAGGGTAGGGGCAGACGAACGAGTCCAGGTTAGCGCGCTTCTCGGAAAGCCGATTAGAGAGGTGATAGCGAAGGCCAAGGAACGCATGTGGATGATGATGATGATGATTTATTGGCATCCCCTTTGAAACGGGGCGGCGACAAATAGTCACCTAGCCTGCTTGATTTAATCAGGTATACTATACATGTTCTTTATCTTGCATTTTTGTATACCTATCATTATTTTTCTTTTTCAAAAATTTACCTTGTACCGCTGCCTATGATTTTAAGAGATCAGGTCGCATCCATCTTTTCCCTACTTTTTTTCCACCAGTACTCTAATCGTATCTTGCTGATCTCTACGGCTGATCTGTTTATGTTTCCTTCCACTTTAAACCCAAGCGCTTCTGGGAGTTGCACGTTACCTACGGTTCTCGCTGGGTGGATCCCGTCGCATTCCATTAGGATGTGCTGAGTGGTCTCTGGATCTTTACTGCAGCATACACATGTCTCATCTAATTCCGAATATTTGTTCCGATATGTTTTCGTCCTTAGGCAACCGGCTCGAGCCTCAAATAGCAAGGCACTGCCCTTTGTGTTATCGTACAGATTTTCCCTTCTAATTTCTTTCTTCTCATTCTTGTAAATCTCCATTGTCCTTTTCGTTTCCATTCTTTGCATCCAATTCACGGTCTCTATTTCTCTCACTTTCTTTCTGATGACCCCTGGTTGTCTATTTACAGTTTCGATTATCCTGTACTTGGTTGCCAACTTCCTTGACCTCTTCCTCCATTCTGTGTCCACGCTTTTCATGTAGAGATACTTGTGCACTTTAGCTGCCCATTTATTTTCATCCATGTTCCTGAGCCTTTCTTCAAAACTAATTTTGCTTTGTGCTTCTCTGACTTCAAAAGAGGCCCAACCCATGTCTCCATGCACTGCCTCATTTGTCGTATTACCGTGTGCTCCCAAAGCCAACCGGCCTACTGATCTTTGGTTAACTTCCAAACCCGCCAATATATCCGATTTTAAGCATATAATGGCATTTGCGAATGTTAGCGCTGGCACCATAACTCCTTTCCAGATTCCACGCACCACCTCATACTTATTGTGGCCCCACAGTGCTCTGTGTTTCATTAATGCTGCATTCCGCTTCCCCTTTATTTTCAGATTATCTTGGTGGTTGATTGAGTAATTCTTTCCTTCGTTTATGTGTACGCCGAGGTACTTATATTGCTTCACTATGGGTATTACTTGCTGTTGAATTGACACCACGAAGTTACTCGTGTGCTCATTAAAGATCATAATCCCTGATTTCTCTGTGCTAAACTTAAGGCCTAGATTTGTCGCTGCGTTCCCACAGATATTCGCAAGTATCTGTAAATCTTTTTTATTGTCCGCTAGTAGCACAATGTCGTCTGCGTACATCAGTCCAGGGATCTTCTGTTGCACCATTTGTCCATTACGCATGTAGGATAAATCAAAACCTAATTCGCTGTTTTCCAGTCGTCTTTCTATGCCCTTGACGTAAAGCGTGAACAACAATGGTGACAGAGGGCATCCTTGCTTCAATCCTTGGTGAATTCCCACCATTTCATTTCCTTTTCGGCCTTCCCATGCCACTTGTACTTGGTTGTCTCGATATATCTCCCTCAGCAGCTCCACGAAATCGTCATCTATGCCTTCGTATTGAAGAATATCCCACAACAATTCCCTGTCTACGTTGTCATAAGCTCCTTTAATATCTAGAAATGCTATCCATAAAGGTCTTTTCTGAGCTACTGAAATCTCTATGCACTGAGTTAGTACAAACATATTGTCTTCTAAGCGTCTGCCTGGCCTGAACCCATTCTGTAGTTCCCCCAATACACCGTTTTCCTCCACCCACTTCGACAGTTCTAATTTTATGGCTTGCATTGCCATTCTATATATCACCGACGTTACTGTAACTGGCCTGTACGAGCTCGTCTTATCCTTATCTCCTTTGCCTTTGTAGATAAGATTCATCTTGCTTTCACGCCATCCAACGGGAATATTCTTTGTTCTAATCACTTGCTCTATGGCATTAGTCAGCAGTGCCTTGCTTTTTGGACCGAGGTTTTTGATTAGCTGTATTGGGATTTCATCGGGTCCTGCTGCCGTGTTGTTAGGGACATTTTCTGTTGCCTTTTTCCAATAAAAGCTTTCTATGCTGAATTTTGATCTCTCAGGCCTCTCTGTTGTTGCTGGATCTGTTGTCTGAACTACGCTTTTTCTCGTACCGAAGTTATGCCTGATAACGTCTGTGATGTACCGCAGCGCATCATCGCCTTCATAGATGTTACCGTCTTCATCCCTTATAGCCGTTTGCGAGTTTCTAGTTGGAGCTCCGAGTGCTTTTATATGGTTCCAGAATCTTTTTGGGGCGCCTTTGTCTCTTTTGTGAATGTTATGCACCCAACGTTCACTTGCGCATTTAATTTTCTCTTGCACGAGCTCACTCGCAACCCTTTTCTTTTCTCGGTACGTATTCCATCTAAGGAGCACCTCTTCTTCTTGTAATCCCAACTTTTTGGCTTCTCGATGAACCCTAGATGCCTCTTTACGCTCTTCTATAGCTTGTTTAATTTCCTTGTTCCACCACTTACGTGGTTTCCTCTTTCCAATCCAACAATTGTATTGCCGTGTCCGCCTTATTTCATGCTGCATAACCTCCACCAGTTCCTTATATTCCCAGACTGCTGTAGGAAAAGCCTGAATTTTCTTCTCTATGTTGTTTGCGATCTCTGTTATTTGCTCGTCATTCATTTTTAAAAACTCTGAGGCTATTGGTTCATGTTCTGCGCTGGTATCTCTCCCAAACTTTAATGCTAAACGTCTATGATCGCTTCCCAGGCTATTTTTCCATTTTCGTCTATTATCATTTGGTCCAGTTGTTCGTAGACCATTTCTGAGACTAAGGCGTAGTCGATACATGACTGCCTGTTTCCGCATTGCCACGTTACCTGTCCATGACACTTATTCTCCCTGTTAACTACTATAAGGTTCTGTTCATCACACAAATCCAGCACTAGAGAGCCGTTGTAATCAGTATATCCGTCTAAATCGTCCATGTGCGCGTTCATATCTCCCACTAATATCACCTGGCCCGAGTTACTGAACTCATTAATATCGCTTCTAATGCAATCGACCAATTCCTTAGTTTTTTCCCTGCTATCACTACCTGTCCACAGGTAAGCTACTCCCAGCCACGTCTTTTTACCTTGGGACACAATGGAGGAGAGACACCTAGTGGTGATAATGGGCGGAGTGATTTACGTACTGAACGGACGAGGAGCAGGAATCACAAAGCAAATAGCCAAAGGGGTCACCGACCTGCGGAATGTTTCAAAAGAAGTACAAATCGCGGTGTGCACGGTGCCAGAGGTTGAAAGGCAGGGTTATAAAATTGAAAGGGCAGTTCTTGCAGTAAACAGGGAAATTTGGAGTCTAGCTAAAGCAATGAATTTTACGGTCATTGACATCAACCGAGAAGTGCACCGAGCAGGCCGCGAAGGCGCTTTTGTGCGTGACGGCATACATTTTAGTGAAAGTGTAGCAACACCGGTCGGAAGTCGATTCGCGGCACGAGCTGTAGCTTTTTAGGCGGGCCCCAGGCAATCAGGAAGCAGGATTGAGTATTGAACATAGCGAAACACCAGTAAAGGGCAGAATTAGGCGACCAGGAGTCAGGAAAAGACGCAGAAAGGATAAGAATAGAGAAGGTAAAATTTGCTACATTAACATGCAGGGTGGTCGTAAGCAGGAAAAATGGCTGGAAATTCAAACGCAACTGAATGATGAAGCGATTAGCGTGTACGCCTTGACCGAAACGCATCTACGAGATTTGGAGCAGCCGCCTGTTATTGACAACTTTGTATGGGAAGGGTGCAACAGAATGACCGGGTCAAGGAAAGGCGGAGGCGTAGGCGTACTAATTAGGCGAGGTCTGAAATGGCGAAGGGTAAACGAGACATGTAAAGAGCATTTATGGATTAGTGGTACATGGCAAGGTAAAAAGACGTGGCTGGGAGTAGCTTACCTATGGACAGGTAGTGATAGCAGGAAAAAAATAAGGAATTGGTCGATTGCATTAGAAGCGATATTAATGAGTTCAGGAACTCGGGCCAGGTGATATTAGTGGGAGATATGAACGCGCACATGGACGATTTAGACGGATATACTGATTACAACGGCTCTCTAGTGCTGGATTTGTGTGATGAACATAACCTTATAGTAGTTAACAGGGAGAATAAGTGTCATGGACAGGTAACGTGGCAATGCGGAAACAGGCAGTCATGTATCGACTACGCCTTAGTCTCAGAAATGGTCTACGAACAACTGGACCAAATGATAATAGACGAAAATGGAAAAAATAGCCTGGGAAGCGATCATAGACGTTTAGCATTAAAGTTTGGGAGAGATACCAGCGCAGAACGTGAACCAATAGCCTCAGAGTTTTTAAAAATGAATGACGAGCAAATAACAGAGATCGCAAACAACATAGAGAAGAAAATTCAGGCTTTTCCTACAGCAGTCTGGGAATATAAGGAACTGGTGGAGGTTATGCAGCATGAAATAAGGCGGACACGGCAATACAATTGTTGGATTGGAAAGAGGAAACCACGTAAGTGGTGGAACAAGGAAATTAAACAAGCTATAGAAGAGCGTAAAGAGGCATCTAGGGTTCATCGAAAAGCCAAAAAGTTGGGATTACAAGAAGAAGAGGTGCTCCTTAGATGGAATACATACAGAGAAAAGAAAAGGGTTGCGAGTGAGCTCGTGCAAGAGAAAATTAAATGCGCAAGTGAACTTTGGGTGCATAACATTCACAAAAGAGACAAAGGCGCCCCAAAAAGATTCTGGAACCATATAAAAGCACTCGGAGCTCCAACTAGAAACTCGCAAACGGCTATAAGGGATGAAGACGGTAACATCTATGAAGGCGATGATGCGCTGCGGTACATCACAGACGTTATCAGGCATAACTTCGGTACGAGAAAAAGCGTAGTTCAGACAACAGATCCAGCAACAACAGAGAGGCTTGAGAGATCAAAATTCAGCATAGAAAGCTTTTATTGGAAAAAGGCAGCAGAAAATGTCCCTAACAACACGGCAGCAGGACCCGATGAAATCCCAATACAGCTAATCAAAAACCTCGGTCCAAAAAGCAAGGCACTGCTGACTAATGCCATAGAGCAAGTGATTAGAACAAAGAATATTCCCGTTGGATGGCGTGAAAGCAAGATGAATCTCATCTACAAAGGCAAAGGAGATAAGGATAAGACGAGCTCGTACAGGCCAGTTACAGTAACGTCGGTGATATATAGAATGGCAATGCAAGCCATAAAATTAGAACTGTCGAAGTGGCTGGAGGAAAACGGTGTATTGGGGGAACTACAGAATGGATTCAGGCCAGGCAGACGCTTAGAAGACAATATGTTTGTACTAACTCAGTGCATAGAGATTTCAGTAGCTCAGAAAAGACCTTTATGGGTAGCATTTCTAGATATTAAATGAGCTTATGACAACGTAGACAGGGAATTGTTGTGGGATATTCTTCAATACGAAGGCATAGATGACGATTTCGTGGAGCTGCTGAGGGAGATATATCGAGACAACCAAGTACAAGTGGCATGGGAAGGCCGAAAAGGAAATGAAATGGTGGGAATTCACCAAGGATTGAAGCAAGGATGCCCTCTGTCACCATTGTTGTTCACGCTTTACGTCAAGGGCATAGAAAGACGACTGGAAAACAGCGAATTAGGTTTTGATTTATCCTACATGCGTAATGGACAAATGGTGCAACAGAAGGTCCCTGGATTGATGTACGCAGACGACATTGTGCTACTAGCGGACAATAAAAAAGATTTACAGATACTTGCGAATATCTGTGGGAACGCAGCGACAAATCTTGGCCTTAAGTTTAGCACAGAGAAATCAGGGATTATGATCGTTAATGAACACACGAGTAACTTCGTGGTGTCAATTCAACAGCAAGTAATACCCATAGTGCAGCAATATAAGTACCTCGGCGTACACATAAACGAAGGAAAGAATTACTCAAGCAACCACCAAGATAATCTGAAAATAAAGGGGAAGCGGAATGCAGCATTAATGAAACACAGAGCACTGTGGGGCCACAATAAGTATGAGGTGGTGCGTGGAATCTGGAAAGGAGTAATGGTGCCAGCGCTAACATTCGCAAATGTCATTATATGCTTAAAATCGGATATATTGGCGGGTTTGGAAGTTAACCAAAGATCAGTAGGCCGGTTGGCTTTGGGAGCACACGGTAATACGACAAATGAGGCAGTGCATGGAGACATGGGTTGGGCCTCTTTGAAGTCAGAGAAGCACAAAGCAAAATTAGTTTTGAAGAAAGGCTCAGGAACATGGATGAAAATAAATGGGCGGCTAAAGTGCACAAGTATCTCTACATGAAAAGCGTGGACACAGAATGGAGGAAGAGGTCAAGGAAGTTGGCAACCAAGTACAGGATAATCGAAACTGTAAATAGACAACCAGGGGTCATCAGAAAGAAAGTGAGAGAAATAGAGACCGTGAATTGGATGCAAAGAATGGAAACGAAAAGGACAATGGAGATTTACAAGAATGAGAAGAAAGAAATTAGAAGGGAAAATCTGTACGATAACACAAAGGGCAGTGCCTTGCTATTTGAGGCTCGAGCCGGTTGCCTAAGGACGAAAACATATCGGAACAAATATTCGGAACTAGATGAGACATGTGTATGCTGCAGTAAAGATCCAGAGACCACTCAGCACATCCTAATGGAATGCGACGGGATCCACCCAGCGAGAACCGTAGGTAACGTGCAACTCCCAGAAGCGCTTGGGTTTAAAGTGGAAGGAAACATAAACAGATCAGCCGTAGAGATCAGCAAGAGACGATTAGAGTACTGGTGGAAAAAAAGCAGGGAAAAGATGGATACTACCTGATCTCTTAAAATCATAGGCAGCGGTACAAGCTAAATTTTTGAAAAAGAAAGATAATGAGAGGTATACAAAAATGCTAGATAAAGAACATGTGTAGTATAGCTGATTAAATCAAGCAGGCTAGGTGACTATTTGTCGCCACCCCGCTTCAAAGGGGATGCCAATAAATCATCATCATCGTCAAGGCAGGGGTGAAATTTCACCCACCACAAAGTACAAAATATGTAAATAGTCATGGCTAGGTGGCGTATGCCACCGCCCGGTTTAAAGGGTTCAGCCTCATCCATCCATCCATCCATCCATCCATCGTAACCGTGTCCGTGGGAGCGAAGGGTCGCGCGGGTAGCCACCGTAGCGCGGGCACAGAACACCCATACAAACTTGCGCGAGCTTGGTTTTGCTGCTGCCATTTTCTTCAATAGCTGCTGTCAAATTGGTTCTTTATTGTGTGCTGGTGTCCCGACTAGTGAGATTCTTGTGCGCACAACGTTCATCAGACTTGTCCGCTGATGCCCACGATCGACATGAGTATGGTCTGCTTGGTCTGCTTTTGTGGGCGCAATTACTTCACCACTTCTGTGCTTGACGGCGGCGTCTGAAGCAGCAAGCCTATGTCGCCGATCCCTCGTGTGCTACCTACTGTGTGCCAGCTTTTGCAGCTGTATGTGTGAGTTTACTCCATGGGATCGTTGCAAGCGTGAAAGCGTCATTTCTTCCTCCTGCCTCAAACGCGATCACTGTAGCCATGGTGTACTGTTGTGTGCCATTTTTCAAATCTCAACAGGGGAAGACGCCAGGTGTTTCCTTTCACCAATTTCCTAGCGATGCGGAACTGTGTTCCAAGTGGCGAAAAAACTTTCCGGTGAGAATCGCGTCATCAACGACAAGTCCTCATCAACTATAAACTGTAGTGTGTAGCAAACACTTCCATTAGAGTGATTATGTTCCCGGATGCCGAATACGGAAGTTGCTTGTGGGAGCTGTACCGACCATCTTCGAACTCTATCCGTTCTTCATGGTGCCAGCTGCAAAGAGACCGCTTAAGGACCCTAAATGTCGATCGTGACCCCCCAGCTTCTGGGAATTCATCAAAGCGAAAAGCAGAGTCGCTGTTGCCTACTCATCAATATTTTGGAGCCAGGGAGGACGAGGAGCCGCTGGCGGAAAATCCGTGGCTATTAAGGATACCAACCATGGCGGGAAAGGTAGTCGCCGCACGGCCACCCCGCAGAACGTGCTTAAGCGCGTCGCTACCGCCTCTGGGATCCCGATGCTACCGAGGGATCACATCAAGATAATTGTACGCCCACGCGGCGGCCTCGACGTTAAAAAATTCAGCATGGTACATCTCTCCAGAGCGCTGGTCATGGCGGCAGCCTTAGCACCGGAAGACACGGCGGAAGACACGTACTGTCCGAACGGCTGTCAAAACATTTTGGTGGTGTCGACTCCGTGGGAAGAAAACGCAAGAGCTAACGCCAAGGTACGCAAGATCCATACGAAGGATGGACCCTTCGAAGTGGCGGCCTACACCGCAGCAGGAGAAGATACATGCAAGAGTGTTGTTCGCGGTATCGACCTGGACATTAGCGACACGGAACTGAAAACCCTTTTCGTCAATCATCGAAATCGGGACCTCGTCGAGGTACGTCGGATCAAGCAAACTACAACGGTGGTGGTACTTTTTGAGGGACAAAGAGTGCCAAACCACGTCATTTGTGGTAACGTACTCATGCCCTGTAATCTCTACCGACGACAGATAGATGTGTGCTACGGTTGTGGTAAAATCGGACATAGATCTGACGTGTGTCCCAATCCGGCGAGTGTTAGAAAATGTAGGGGTTGTGGAATAACTTCCCCACCTGAAGATCATCAATGTGATCCCAAGTGTGCCATTTGCGGTGGCGCACACCCAACTGGAGACCGAAAGTGCAGTCAAAGTTTCCAGATGCCTTATATCGTGAGACGAAGGCGTCGAAGATATAAGAACAAGAGCGCTATACACAGGTGGCCGACGACATTGACGACAGCGACGATACCCAGTGCAAAGGGGTGATGCAAGAAAATGACGCCAACTTGCGCTCTCGCACGAGAAGGCGCTCCAGCTCACGAGGGCGCTCCCGCTCCAGGAGGCGTTCTCGATCCAGAGGACAACCCAGCTCCGGAGAATCTTCTGGTGTCGACTCGAAACCACGAGGGCCTGGGACAAGATCGAGGTCCCGTTCACAGTCAACCCCAAGAGCAACCTGGGGCGACCGAGTCAAGTATGGAGGCCCTGGGAAACCAGGACACCCGACAAGGACAAGGTCTAGAAGTACTAACGGTAGGGCACAGCCGGAACGTGAGTCAAATCCACGAATATTGGCATTAGAATCCGAAAATCGGAAATTGAGGCAAGAACTGTCTGAGCTCAGGGAAGCTTTCAAATCTTTTAAAGGGTCCGAAACACCCCGTAGTCAGATGGAGACGACGGCTACAAAAGCCTTGGCCGGCAAACCCAAACGTAAAGCCCCCCACCCTGATCCCATTAGCGAAACGGAGGAGGAGGAAGATTTAGAAACCACTGAGGCAGAGGAGATGGAAGAGGGTGAGGCACCCCCTAAACCCAAGAAAGTCAGACTAGCCGCAAGGCTAGCAACAATAGACAGGACTCTGGCGAAAATCATGGAGCTCATCACTAATCTAGATGCTAGAGTGGGTCAACTAGAAAGGCCCAAAGTTAAGGCAAAGGCAAACGCAGCGGCTGCATCGGCAGTCCACGGAGGCACAAGCGGTATCCCGAGCGCGGACTCTAGGGGTTCGGGTAGTGAACCGATGGTATCATAATGGCTACAAACAGCAATAACATTAAAATCTGGCAGTGGAATTGTGCGAGTTCCCGAAGGCGCAAGGCTCTCCTGCAGCAGCTCATTAGATCGGCCAAAGTTAAGCCACACGTTATTCTCTTACAAGAAACACTAGCTAAGGAGGATATCTCTCTACCGGGTTACAACTCCGAAACCTTGATCATTCCAGGGGGTCGGGGAATAGCGACTTTGGTTAGAAAGGATACTTCCTATGAAACTCACGAGCTTCCCAAGTACAAGGTTGGTCTAGAAGCACAGATGATCGAACTCATCCTGAAAAACAAAAAAGCAGCGAACGTGTTTATAGCTAACGTTTATAGCTCTCCGGCAGATAGGAAAAGGGATTTTAAGACCCTCTTGGCCCGAATTTCCAATAAGGCGGATACAGCCCCACTCGTAGTGGCTGGGGACTTCAACGCTCCCAACAAAGAATGGGGCTATGGTCATCAGAGCGTGAAGGGCACTAATTTAGCAACATCTGCCAGTGAGTTAAAATTAATTTGCTCTTATCACAGATGCTAACTTCTCCACGAGAACTGGTACCTCCACTACCAGAAATACAACCCCGGATCTAACATTCCTTCGGGGAATTGAAGGCTCGTGGGACAATCTGCAGGAGAATTTAAGAAGTGATCATTACATAATTGAGGTCATTTTACAGACGCAACCAGCACCACTAAGGAAATATGAGTACGTGGACTGGGATCTCTTTTGTAAGTTACGCAAGGAAACCAGTATGGATGGCGAATCTTATGAAGAGCTTTTAGATCAACTAAAGGTAACGATTAAAAAAGCTACTAAAGCAGTCTCAACAGAAATCGAAGTCTCGAAAATGGACTCCAAGCTAGCTCACATGCTGGAGGCAAAGAATTCACTTCTAACCAGATGGAAGAATCACAGACTTCATAGAAGACTTAGAGCCAAGATCGCCCAAGTTAATCGTGATATTGAAACCTACGCGGCTCAACTCTCACGTCAACAATGGGACGAATCTTGTTCGGAAACAGACGGCAGGTTGCGCAGAGGTGGAAAATGGAATCTATTGAAGAGCCTCCTTAATGACAAGCTCTCCAGAGGTACTACAAACCTCGCCGTAAACAGACTCGTCAATAAGCAGGTAACTATAGGGCGGACAGCAAGAGAGGTCGCAAACGACCTCGCACACATGTACCTGCCACTTAAAAATGAATATGAGAACGAAGAAGAAATGAGCGCACCTTACTCCGGAATATCGCAACCAGACTTGGACAGTGAGTTCACTGCAGCTGAGATAAGGCACGTACTCTTTAATTTAAATGGCAGATCTGCCCCGGGTCCGGATGGCATCACAAATAAGCTTTTGCGAAACCTGAACGATGATGCCATAGACATAATCACGGTCAAAATTAACAGTCACTGGAGATCCGGCCCGGTCCCACCGGAATGGAGGGAGGCCGCGATGACGTTTATACCGAAACCTGGCAAACCACTAACAAAGGAGAACCTCAGGCCCATATCTCTTACATCACGTATTGGCAAGGTAGCCGAACATGCTATTCATAACAGGATAGTAGAATTAACACATAGAAAACCAGGAGCTTTTCAGGCACAATCTGATTGGTTTTCGGAAGGCATTATCCACACAAGACGCCATGCTCATGACGCCATGCTCACGACCCTAGCAGGGACGTAAAGGGCCTTCTGGGTCTGGATCTTATCAAAGCATTTGATACGGTGGCACATAAACATATCCTGCATGAAATCTCAACCTTGAACCTGGGAAGCAATTTTTACAATTATGTGAGGTCCTTTCTAGCTAATCGGACAGCTCGGGTCAAACTCGGGACAGTCACAGGCGGTCCATACAATTTAGGCAACAGCGGCACACCACAAGGTTCGGTATTGGCCCCACTCCTCTTTAACATTGCCATGCACAGGCTCTCGGAGGAATTGGCCAAAATCCCGAGCTTGGGGCACGTCATATACGCTGGCGATATCACAGTGTGGGTCCCCAGGGGGTCACTCGCTGCACTAGAGCAGACACTACAGGCAGCCGTAGACACCACAGAATCCTTCCTTAAGGGCACCGGACTCAGGCTATCACCTAGTAAATCTGAGCTGCTGCTCTTTAGACAGGGGAGACAGGGTGTTAGGAACCTTGCGCCTTTAGAAACTCTGCCAATTAAAATCACAGACAACACAGGACGGGTCATACCAAGGGTGCAAACAATTAAAATTCTGGGTCTTCTCATTGACGCAAGGAGCTGTAATGCTACGGCTCTAAACCGTCTCACAGGGCAGGCCAACAGTACTTTAAGGCTCCTGGGCAGGGTCTCAATTCGAAATGCAGGTCTCAAGGAGGACAATGTCATCAGAGCATATCAGGCATTCTTCATCAGTCATGTCACGCACATTGCATCATACCTGAACTGGGGGAAAGGAGAGAAGGCTAATGTGAACGCACTTATACGCTCCGGACTCAAAAGGGCAGTGGGGCTCCCGCACGGAACGAGTACCGAACTCCTCATCAAGTTAGGACTTCACAACACTATAGATGAGCTTATTGAGGCGCATTCGATGTCACAAATTGCAAGACTATCCAACACTAAGTCAGGGCGCAAAATTCTAGATGAAGTCGGAATTCTGCCTCGAGGAGGAGACGTTCTAAATTCAAACTACCCAAGGAGGTGGAGACACAATTACTTGTCGACCCCATACCTAGAAATATTCATCCTGTCCACAACAAGGGCAGAAGGGACGCCAGGGCCAAATGCATTCTGGGTAAATTGCACCAACAACAAAGCTTAGCTTTTTGTCGATGCAACTAGTTACGGATAGGGCCACCGCTACGCTATTGCCGTGGTCGATGAGAATGGTAAATTAATAAGCGCGGCGTCACTAAGAACGAGCTCAATTCATGCCGCCGAAGAAGCAAGCATAGCACTTGCAATTACAATGAGGAGAAGCTCCACGATTTTCTCCGATTCCCGTACAGCTATTAGGAACTACTCCGCCGGATTCGTCTCAATGGAAGCACACAAGTTACTTATACACAGTATTAATACTCATAATTACCAGCAACCGGATAGCTCACACTTAGTCTGGTTTCCGGCTCATCAGGGCCACTCGGTCAGCCCCAATGGCTGCAATCCTAACGAGCAAGCTCACTCTGCTGAGTGAAGTCTGCTAGAAGTCTGCTAAAAGTTGTGGACACACTCCGTGTCTATTTGATCATATGTTCTGGCTGTGCCCCAACCAAAGGGCTTCGGACTTCAACAGTGAGGAGGACTGGAGTCGACGCATATCCAGCGAAGTCCTCCAAGATCAACTCCTGGCCGTCCGGAGAGCTCACGACATCGGGAAAGCCTCTGGCCTACCGGTGCCTACGTGGGCGGAGCCACCGACTTAGCCTGGGGGCTTTTGCCTCGGGCCCTAGTTTCTCTGGACCAAAATAAAGTTCTTGCCATGCCAAGCCAGGGAGGAGGTAACCGAGGAGAGACAAAGTGCTTCAACACAAACCACCAGTAACAATGCTTACCGAGCTTGTCACTATCTGGTCATGATGAAAAGGCTTCAGGCTCAGATTGCCTACCAGCGCTCGAAGTGCGGGGGGCTACTGAGAAAAGATGAAAGAGTACAACGACTACTAACACTATATTGCCGTCAAAAAGATCGTTGCCGATTCCGAGAAACGTGAGAAAAAGGCTGTTTTTCTCCGTCACCAGATTCGCTTCCTTTCGCCAAAAGGTTATGATCACGCTCAAAAATCTGACCTCTTGACAGTGCCGGCGCTTCACCCAAATCGCATGTTTTCGGCACTTTTGGACAACATTGTGGCTTTCTTTGAAACGGCTGCGAAGCACTTTCCGCGAACAAAAGTGCATGAAGTGCTTCAACTTCTCGTTGCGCTCTACCTTGAATAATCGCGCATCTTGAACTGCCCAGATGTTGGCAATGGTCACACAAGGCGCACAGCTGGTGTGATTGCTGACAAATTTGTCCGACTACTTCTAGTAGATCACAAAGATTAACGAAAAAAATGAAAAACCAGTTGCTTTTGTGCATAAGCCATCCAGAAAATATTTTAGGCTTTAATGTACATGATGTGAAGGTTGTTGGCACCAAAATGTACAAGAGTACACTGTATTGATCAGGAAATAAATAGTTTGTACCTGTAAAATTGTTACCTTTGTTGTAGCCTCGCAGTATCTGTACCTCTCTTATAAATTCAAGTGCATGTACTGAGATAATAATTTTCCCTAAGTAACGACATGTGTATTCAATATTTGTGGGTGTTGGCACAAAACGGGCCTCGAGGCTCAGCTAATAGAGATCATACCCAGCAGAACAAGCGAGACTAATGTTTTCATTCTAAACGTGTACAGCGCGCCATCGGATAGGAAAAGAAAATTCAAAACGTTACTAGTCACCACGGCTAGGGCGGCGAGAAACACACCTCTCGTTGTTGCGGGTGACTTTAACGCCCCCAATACGGAGTGGGGGTACGGTTATAAAAGTGCAAAAGGGACGAACTTGGCCTTCAACGCCTCAGAGCTCGGCTTAATACTTATAACAGACCCTACGCTCCCCACCAGATCCGGTAACTCGGTTAGTCGAGATACAACCCCCGATCTCACCTTCCTCCGAGGTATCGAAGGCACGTGGGACAACCTCCAGGAGGGGCTAGGCAGTGACCATCACATACTCGAAATTCTGTTGCGTGTTAAATCCAGACAGCCCGCCAGATATGAGTTTGTGGACTGGGATCTCTTTCGAAAAATCAGAGCAGAAACAGCCCCACCAGACGAGATGTATGCAGATCTATTAGAGAATCTCAACAAGGCAGTTAAAGAAGCAACCAAGGAAATCACTACGGATCTGGATGTTCCTAAAATGGACTCGAGACTAGCTCACCTTCTGGAGGCAAAACACGCCCTCTCAACCAGGTGGAAGACCCAAAAGTTCAATCGTAGACTCAGAGCGAAAATCGCGCATCTTACCAAGGAGATTGAGTCCTATTCGGCCCAGCTCGCCCGGCAGCAATGGGACGAGACGTGTACCGAAACGGACGGGCGTATGCGAAGAGGTAGCAAATGGAGCTTAATGAAAAGTCTACTTAACGATAAACAGTCTAAGGGCACCCTTAGCCTCGCGACGGATAGGCTCATAAATAAGCAAATCGCAAGCGGTCTCACCGAGAGGGAATTAGCCAACAACTTAGCATATACCTATCTCCCCCTCGCCAAAGACGGAGATCGCCCGGTAGATGTAAACTACATGGGACTCTCGGCACCTGATCTAGACCAACCCTTCACCATGTCAGAAATCAGACATGTTCTCTTCAATCTAAGTGGCAGATCAGCCCCGGGACCCGATGGAGTCACGAACAAACTCCTCAGGAACCTAGATGATAGGGCAATTGAGATAGTCACGGCCGAAATAAACGAGGTATGGAAAACTGGACAGGTCCCGATAGACTGGCGTACCGCAAAAGTGGTACTCATACCCAAACCAGGCAAACCCCCACATATAAACAACCTGCGGCCCATATCCCTTACATCATGCATCGCCAAGGTTGCGGAGCACGCGATACACAACAAGATCACTGAGCATATTGAGAACAAGGAGCTCTTTAGACACAACCTAATTGGCTTTAGACAGGCGTTGTCCACACAGGATGCTATGCTTTTGCTTAAGAGTGCAATCTTTTACAACAACACTCGTGACGTGAGAGGGATCCTGGCACTAGACCTCTCCAAGGCCTTCGACAGGGTCGCGCATAGACACATCCTAACAGAGATTTCCTCTCTTAACCTGGGTCAGCGTTTTCATGACTACACCAAATCTTTCCTCGCGGATCGCAAGGCACACCTCCGAGTCCGACTAGGCACGATCTTGGGAGGGCCCTACCAGCTAGGCAACTGCGGCACCCCTCAGGGCTCGGTCCTCTCCCCACTGTTATTTAATATAGCCATGCACAAGCTCTCCACTTGCCTCGATGCAATCCCAAAAGAGGGTCACGCCATATATGTGGACGACATCACGATCTGGGCGCCGGGCGGCTCGCTTGCCATGCTCGAACATTCGTTACAAAGCGCGTTGGAGGCAACGGAAAACTCTTTCCAGCACGGGCCTTGAACTCTACCCCGCTAAATCAGAACTACTGTTATACCGACAGTCCCGACAAGGGGTCAGAAACCTTGAGCCTCTGAAAACTCTGCCGATAGAAATTCGAGCTAAGAATGGACATCCCATACCAAGGATGGATTTGATCAAGATTCTAGGTCTCCACATTGATGCTAAGGGCTGTAACTCGACGGCCCTCAACAGGCTCACTGGACAGGCTAGTAATGTCCTAAGACTTTTAGCCCGCATCTCAAATCGGAGAGGCGGTCTCAAAGAGGACAATCTGCTCAGAGCTTACCAGGCATTCTTCTTAAGTCATGTTACCTACATCGCGCCGTACCTTAATTGGGGTAAGGAGGAAAAGGCCAAACTACGACTCTCTATTCAGAACCGGTATCAAGCGCGTGCTCAGCCTTCCGCAGTCCACGAGCACCGAGAAGCTGCTGGAGCTAGGACTCCACAACACTATCGATGAGTTAATAGAAGCTCATATAGTGGCTCAAATAATGAGATTGTCGTCCTCTAAGCCAGGGATCAAAATTTTAGAAGAAGCGAGTATCCAACCCAGACATGAACCGGGGACCAAAATTAGCCTGACCCAGCAAGCCAGAACTCGCATCATGGTTGACCCCGTAACGCGAAACATCCACCCAGTGCATAACGAGGGTAGAAGATTCGCGAGAGCCAAGTCGATCCTTAAAAAGATCAATCAGCACAAACTAGGGGTCCTCTTTGTCGATGCTGCCAGATATGACAGTGAGTTCGCTGTCTCGGTTGTAGACGCGGAGGGCAACCTGCTTAATGCAGCTTCTGTCTATACTAAGTTTGCACATGTGGCGGAGGAAGCGGCGATCGCTCTGGCTTTTCGCAGCGCAAGAGTTCCCCCATCATCTTCTCGGACTCACGCACAGCAGTTAGATCCTTCTCGGCCGCACTAGTGTCTGAACAGGCGAACAATATTGTGAACAAAGCACTTCAAAGAACTCGGGAGAGCAGCGAAGGAGGATACCACATCTCGTCCATATAGATGCCTCAGCTAACCCGCTCGGATGTAATCCTAACGAGCAGGCCCACCGGATAGCGCGCGATTTCACGTACCGCGCTATCAGGGGTAGCCAGGCTCGGAACGAGGTCAACATCCACAAAGATCCATTGTGTACCTTCCACGAAATTGTTTCCCATTATCGTCTCGGCAGGAGGACATTTCCACCCCCCCCCCCCCAAGTTGAACAAACCTCAGGCTAGCACACTCAGACTTCTGCAAACCCGTTCGCATCCCACTCCCCGGTCCCTTAACAGGATAGACACTGACCATTCACAGTCGTGCTCCAAGTGAGGTCATGACTCATGCTCTTTTGATCCCATGCTCTGGTTGTGCCCAGCCCTTAACGCCTCTTCACCCATCACGAAAGAGCAATGGGAGGAATCCATCAAGAGCAGCAATATTCAAATTCAACTCCAGGCTGTCCAGAGGGCCCACGACATCGCGACGGGACTTGGTCTCCCGGTCCCATCGTGGGCGGAGCCACCGACTTAATCTGGGGGAGCCTTCGGCTCGCCTAGATCTCAGTTCCTCAGGACTCAAAGTTCTTGTCATGTCATGTTGGCTTAACGTTCCCCTTTAATCTTTCGAACGTCGTCTGCTACAGGCTTGTGGCTTCAAGCAGAGGCTGTAAGCCGTTTCATCCACATCGTATGAGGCTATGGTGTTGACTACTGGCTTTGAAAATAAAGATTAGGCTTTAAAATTCGAGATAACTTGCGTCTGACAGCCGGAGTTGCACAGATGTTGCTGGTGGCGGAGCGCATCTGTGAACGCGTTTTGCGGAGGCGCCAACGGTTAGGGTGCCTAGGGTGCCTCGATGCCAGCACCGCCGTTCAGGGTGGTGCATTCCTTTGACCGCACCCGCGCCGCCGCTTTCTCGCTGCGACGCCGTCTTGAGTCACAGCGAGCGGTTGCGAGTGCTTAGTTCGAGACACAGTGCGCGCGGATGCTTCGCTGACGCTTCTACTTGCTGAACAGTGTTCAGCCGCGTGAATGACAAGCTTGTCAAGTGCATCGAGTTGACATGACGGGATGTTGTGTTCCCAAGTGCACCGGATCGACGCGTAAAGGGCTTCGTTGTTTACGCTTCCCCCGGGACCCAGAGCGAAGGAAGAGATGGGAAGCCCAAGTAAAGCGGTATCACTGGAAGGCAACGGATAGCTCCTACATTTGCGAGGTAAGTGTCAAGAAAGTTTAGACTATCGCATCGTGTTTTTCATAAATAAGAAAGTATTCTCTGATCCTCGCTCACGTACCTACGTTCGCTCACGAACTAAGCACTGCACCGATGCTGAGTAGCCTATGGGTTGCGAGCGCGCGTCGCATAGGCTTTTGCCGTTTTGATCAGCGCCGTCTATGCGAGTAGTATCCTTATTTTAAGAACTGACGAAAATGCTTCGCCGCGAAATAGCCTTACATTAGCTACAAATCGTCATGTAAACCACCTATTTTACTTTTTCACGGGAAGCACACATCGTGTGTCTCTTGTTTCTTTTTTTTTCCCTCAGTTTGTTTTTTCGCTACTGGTTATTTGGGACTAAAGAACGCAGTGCTTCTTCTGGGGAGAGCGGCTATTGTGTACGTGGCAAGCGAAGCATTGTGATTTTCTCTATTCTCAGCAGATATCTTGCGGATCTCAGGTTGTTACGTTATATAGCTGATTTTTTAGACGAATATATTTGTAGCGTGGTGCTCGTAAGCCGATGGTCATTCGTGTTCATTCCCGATCGCAGTGGGTACTGTGACGGTCTTTAAATGTCTGTTCACGGTATGCCCAGGTGTAGTAGAGTTAAGGGTCATCATGGGACCAAAATGTTTCGGCGCTTTCTGGCATGGTGTCTGTTGTAGCCTGTGCATTTCTTCGAAGCGTGTGAAGCGAGGTAGTACAGCATTACGTCGCCGAAGGGAGCGGCCGCATCTCACGTCGGCTTCCGTTTTCCAAAGAATTTCGCAGTGATTATCAGTCATTCACTCGATGAATTTAACACCAGCGTATGCAGGAAGTCACCAAGATTCTACTGGCACCATATTCAAGGTGGGAAACGACTTCCTTCCGAATTAGAGAGGTCTTGACCCACGCCCGACCGGCACCACGCTAACCCTTACCGGAGTAGTCCGCACACTGGACGTCACCAGCCCCCCGAAGGGTCACAATGATGCAAGTCCAAGTGAACGGGGAGGAAATCTCCCCCGAAGAGTTTCTTTAAGGCAACGGTTGGTGCACCATCAGATACAAGACCCAATCTAACCGCGAGACCGCGCAGAGCAACACCCAGAACGGAGCCCACTCCCACACCGGCGAGGGAGCGAACGGCAACCGACAGCGTTCGCGTCAACAGCAGCGTAACGTAAGGCAGCAAGTCATCAGGAACAGCAAAATGTCACTACTCCCACGAAGTGACTTCAAGATCGTGATACGACGAAGAGGAGGCCTCGACGTTGCCACCACCGGAACCGTGCGCCTCGCATCGGCCATTTACCGGGCGGCCAACGTGCCGGCGCATGAAGCAGGGGAGGACACCGTGTGTTCCAACAACCGCCAAAACATCATTGTCGTGAGTACACCCCACGCTACTCATGCCGCGAAGTATAGACAATTAGAAGCCATCACCATTGGTGATCGCCGCCACGAGGTCAGTGCCTACGAGACGGCCCCCACTACACGGTGAAGGGAATAATCAGGGGAATCCCGTTGGAGGAGGACGCCGAGTCTATTCACACCAACATCATTCATGGACGCAACCCCCACGCCGTGGCAGGCATACGGCTCAGTAATACCAAGACGGTCATAGTGGCCTTTGAAGGACCGCGAGTGCCTTCCTATGTCAGGTACGGCGGCGCCCTCCTTCCCTGCGCCCTGTATCGTAAGCAAATCGACATGTGTCACTGCTGCGGAAGACTCGGTCACCGCATGGACGTGTGCCCCAATCCTCAGGACAAAGTGTGCCGTGGTTGCGACGCCATTAACCCAGGCCCCGGCCACCAGTGCTCCCCCCGTTGCAAGCTGTGCGGGGGAACACACATGACGGCGGATCGCAACTGCCGCGCACGATACAAGACCCCCTACGTCGTGACAAAGAGGCAATGGTAACGACACAGGGCCGCCGAAGAGGCGGAACAGGCCGCCAAAGCCACCAGCTCCGCCGGCAAGTCCCGCTCGAGATCCAGGACCCGCAGCCGAGGCCGCTCCCGGTCCCGGAGCCGCACCCCGGACTCCCGGAAGCAACGCCGGTTGCGCAGTCGCACCCCCAGAAGGACCGCAACGAGAGACACCGAGACCACCGAGAAGGTGAGCTGGGCAGATGCGGTCACCGGAAAACGAGCACCAACCGCGAAGGCTGGCGACAAAACACCCGCTAAGACAGAGACGGAGATAGCTAAATTAACACAGGCGATACAAGCGCTGCAGAAGCAAATAGAACACATGCAGACACAGATTCGTGCAAAATACGAACTCATAGAACAACTCCAGCATGCCGTGAAAAGCGGTACTGATACAGAGGCCATGTAGGAAACACAAGAAGAACTCATAGAGGACGACGAGGTCGAATACCCCGATACTAAAGGCAGACCCACTCCCGCCCTTACAGAAGCAACACGACGCAAGCGCACGCGCGCAGCGATACGCGACGCGCAAATAGATGCACTCGAGGCTCGCTTAAGCAATCTCGAGGAAACCATCATCGCGTCCATCACACGTACCATCCAGCAGAGCTTGGAGAGCGTTCACCTCAGACTGTCCAGATTAGAAGCCACGAACAGCACGATCGTACCGTCGCATAGGGAAGCGGCGCAACACGTGTAACAACGTATAAACATGGCCCGACACCCACCTAAACAAAAACACACAATATGGCAGTGGTACTGCAGAAGTTACCAAAACAAACGAGCGCGCTTACAGCAATACCTGAAAACGATCCCCGAACGCCCAGACGTCATCATATTGCAAGAAACGAACGGCCCCGCCAAACTCGCGGGGTACCAGTCTATAACAGGCAAGGCGGAGAAACCAAACGTCACCACGCTGGTCAAGCGAGCGCACACAGCTATCGAACACGACACTAAAGTCAGAGACATTGAAAACGTCCTCGTAGAACTAATTCCACCACGCAAGACGCGCAACAGCATCTTCGTACTCAACATCTACAGCAGTCCCAGATGCCGCTAGCACCGCTTCCATGTTCTCTCCAAACGGGCAATCGACATCGCCCAAGGGCAACAGCTTTTCATTGGCGGGGACTTTAACGCGGTGCACACGGCGTGGGGTTACAAGCATGATCAGCCCAAAGGCACGCATCTGTGGGCAACGGTGCAATACGCCGGAGTCGAGCTCGTCACCGATCCCGCGGCACCAACAAGGCAGGGCAACAGCGTTAGCACCGACACGACGCCGGACCTTACTTTTACGTGCAACACTCGCCAAGTCACTTGGACAAACACCATGCAAGACTTGGGAAGCGATCACTACATCATTTGCATAACGGCAGAAGACGGCCCGCAGGAACACAATGCCGGTCGCCAAATGAAGATCACCAACTGGAATCAACTACGCAAACATCGTGACAAGCAACAGGTGGTAGACATCAAAGACATAGACCAATGGACCGACCAACTGCGGCGGGACATCGAGCGCGTGACGGAAACGATCTCGTCAAAAGCTGGGCTCGATACAATAGACTCCCGGTTACTGCACATGTGGG
Source organism: Dermacentor silvarum (assembly GCF_013339745.2). Lineage (NCBI taxonomy): Eukaryota > Metazoa > Arthropoda > Arachnida > Ixodida > Ixodidae > Dermacentor > Dermacentor silvarum. Next base: position 218,532,225 of record NC_051157.2, read on the forward strand.
AAGCCAAGACCCACCTGCAGCGCCGATGGAAACAACAGAGACACAATAGGAGACTGCGTAAACGGATAGCGCAGCTCAACAAAGAAATAGAAAAGCACGCGCTTACCCTGCAACGACAATAAAGGGAAGAGAAATGCGCGGAGATGGACAGTCAACTCACCACGCGTGGCACGTGGCAGATGCTGCGGTACCTGTAGATCCCGCCAACACTAAGACCACACACATGCAAGGCATATACAAAATCATACACGCTTACGGGGGAACGGAACAATTCTTACGGGATGCACGCCTTTACGTATCTCAAACGCCACCGCTAATACATCCGGACTACAAGGGAGAAAGCAACGCCACCCTGGACGCGGAATTCTCCGTTGCCGAAATCCAGGCGACCCTCGTCAAACTCAACACCAAGTCGGCCCCTGGCCCCGATCGAATATCCAATAGGGCACTGCGCAATCTCGATTACGGATCAGTTGAGAAACTCACAAAATGCATTAACGAGTGTTGGGCACACGGCAAGCTACCACAGCAATAGAAAGAAGCAAAGATCATACTGATACCAAAACCCGGCAAGAAATTACAGCTGGGGGATCTGCGCCCGGGCCCATCTCCCTCACGTCCTGCGTGGGCAAGTTGATGGAGCACGCGTTTCTCAATAGACTCACGGATTACCTCGAGGACAACGAATTATCTCCACACACCATGATTGGGTTCAGAAGACATCTCTCCACGCAAAACGCCCTTCTGCAACTAAAACACCAACTCATAGACAGTCCGGGGCGCTCGACTGGAGCCATTCTCGGGCTGGACCTGAAGAAGGCCTTCGATAGCGTTCGCCACGATGCCATATTACGACAAATAGACAAGCTAAATCTCGGACTGCGAACGCACAACTACATTCGAGACTTCCTCACGGGAAGAACAGCTCGCATGCGAGTGGGACAACTAGACTCAGATCAAATCAACATCGGGAGCTCGGGCACCCCGCAGGGCTCGGTCATCTCGCCGATGCTCTTCAACCTCGTCCTGCTGGGGTTACCCGACCGATTGTTGCAAATCGAAGGACTGCACCACACGCTATACACGGATGATATTACGATCTGGACGACAACGGGCAGCGACGGAGCGATCGAGAAACGTTTACAGCAGGCCATCCAGTGCGTGGAAAACTACCTGGTGGGCACGGGACTCACCTGCTCGGCCGAAAAATCTGAATTGCTGCAATATAGACCGGTCAGAAAGTGGCGCCCACCTAAAGGCTACACCCCCCCGGAAAAGGAAGAGATCCAATTAACGATATCAAACGGCCTACCCATCTCGATGGTAGACAAGATTCGGGTACTAGGAATGATGATTGAACACAAGGGCGGCAATGGCGAAGCACTTCGCAAGATAACAGCAAAGGCCACCAGCACGATGCAGCTCATCCGACGCATCACCAACAAACACGCGGGCATGCGCGAAGGCAACGTCATACGACTTATACAAGCCTTCGTTATTTCTCAATTAACGTACACGGCAGCGTTTCACAACTGGACGGTTGCAGAAAGAAACAAGCTCAACGCCCTCATACGCAAGGCGTACAAATGTGCGTTGGGACTTGCGCCCGGAGTGAGCACCACCAAGCTCCTGGAACTAGGCTTGCACAACACGCTCGAGGAACTCGTGGAGGCGCGTAACAAGTGTCCCAACTCGAGCGCCTATCCAAGACCCGCTCGGGCAGGCACGTGCTCGAAAAGCTCGGCATTACATACCACACGCAGCACGGCATCAAAGTGGAAATGCCAAGAACCATACGCGAGCAACTATACGTGCCCCCATTGCCTCGCAACATGCACCCCCAACACCACACGGGGAGACGTAAAGCCAGGGCACAACACATGAACAAAAGTTACTCCAACGACAAGGAGGCAGTCTTCACCGACGCAGCCCGTTATCGAGACAGGAAGAGTTTCGTGGCGGCAGTTACTAGCCACCGAGGTAACCACCTCACGAGCGTCACCGTGAACACGACATATGCCAAAGCGGCCATAGCACTGGCCCTCACACAAACCAAGGCTACATACGTGATCTGCGATTCGCAAACGGCAATTCGCAATTTTTCAAATGGGCGCATATCGCAAGAGGCGTATCACATACTCAAGCGACATCCCATACACCAGGGAGAGGCCGACGTCGATAACCGAAGACACTTGCTATGGATCCCGGCACACACTGGACTGAGCACCCCCAACGAAGCGGCTCACCGCGTTGCTCGAGGCCTCACTCATCAAGCATCATCGGAGGAAGAGCCCCCGCGGGGTACTGCAAACGTCTGGGCGTGGGAGGATCGTTTGACCAGGTTCCACGACATCACGACACACTACCAGTTACAGAGACGCGTATACCCATTCTCTCACGCTAGGTTAGACAGGGCGCAAGCAGTACACTACAGGCAATTACAAACTGATTCTTACATAAACCCAATACTCATCCACGCCATGTATCCAGACATGTACACTACAAACATGTGCACATCCTGTGGCGAGGTTGCCACACTTAATCACATGTTATGGGAATGTCAGGACATAACAAACAATTCGGGCAGTGCCGACACCTCCGTCTCTTCCACCGTCAGCCTCCGCTCGCGTTGGAAGACCGCACTGCTCAGCTCGAACCTGACAGTACAGCTCTGGACCGTCCAACGAGCCGCCCACACTCACTCACGTGACCTCCAACTAAACAGAATATTGACCGCGTAGGAAGATAATGTCGATCAAGCCGCCATCATTTTCGGCTCAGTGTTACGCGCTTTCTCCGCACCCACAGTGTATGGGTCGCTCACTCATCTGACTTTTGGACTTTATACGGAATATCACGGCGAAATTTGCAGGCAGGGCTTCGAGACAAGGTCTCGGAACCGCGTCGGCAGCGGGTGCCCAGGCCCACTAAAAATACGCCGGACTCAAATCTTATCGATTTGATAATAAAGCTTACGTTCTTCTTCTTACTTACTAATTAAAATAACAAATATCGTGCAATGCACCGACCATGTAAGCCTGTAAATATCTCGCTGTAAGACCACGAGCAGTCGCTATCCAAACGCTGGCATTATGATGAACGCCGGCAGCGGGGGTGAACGGTTCGTACAGCCATGCGATTCACCGCGACTCCGAAAATTAGATTCATCATCATCACCTGTATATTTTTATGCCCACTACAAAACGGCTTCTGTCAGCGATCTCCAATTACCCCTGTCTCTTAACTTAGGCTATGCGATCTGCAACACTTGGGGCGCGGAAAAACAGCCTAAAAAGGAAGAGAGCGCGCATGAAGTTAGCAGCCATCCCTACTCGCCCTTGATTATTGCACCCCCCCCCCCCCAAGATTACCAACAATTGGATACGGCACGCGGGCCGCGTAAGCATCAACCTCACACAGTAATTTGCAGCTAGCTGCGGCAGGACTAGATGAGAAGACGCGTGCTCTCCTTCCCATGCGTACATTTGTTCACGTGACCTCCCCACACTCACTCACGTGACCTCCAACTAAACAGAATATTGACCGCGTGGGAAGATAATGTCGATCAAGCCGCCATCATTTTCGGCTCAATGTTACGCGCTTTCTCTCGCACCCACCGTGTATGGGTCGCTCACTCATATGACTTTTGGACTTTATACGGAATATCACGCCGAAGACGAAAGCAACACTTGGGGCGCGGAAAAACAGCCTTAGAAGGAAGACAGCGCGCATGAAGTTAGCAGCCATCCCTGCTCGCCCTTGATTATTGCACCCCCCAATGATTGCACCCTCCAACTAAACAGAATATTGACCGCGTGGGAAGATAATGTCGATCAAGCCGCCATCATTTTCGGCTCAGTGTTACGCACTTTCTCACGCACCCACATGTGGTGTATGGGTCACTCACAATTCTATACGGCACGCGGGCCGCGTAAGCATCAACCGCACACAGTAATGTGCATCAAGCTAGATGAGAAGACGCGTGCTCTCCTCCCCATGCGTGCATTTGATCACGTGACCTCCCCACACTCACTCACGTGACCTCCAACTAAACAGAATATTGACCGCGTGGGAAGATAATGTCGATCAAGCCGCCATCATTTTCGGCTCAGTGTTACGCGCTTTCTCCGCACCCACAGTGTATGGGTCGCTCACTCATCTGACTTTTGGACTTTATACGGAATATCACGCCGAAGACGAAAGCAACACTTGGGGCGCGGAAAAACAGCCTTAGAAGGAAGACAGCGCGCATGAAGTTAGCAGCCATCTCTGCTCGCCCTTGATTATTGCACCCCCCCAATGATTGCACCCTCCAACTAAACAGAATATTGACCGCGTGGGAAGATAATGTCGATCAAGCCGCCATCATTTTCGGCTCAGTGTTACGCACTTTCTCACGCACCCACATGTGGTGTATGGGTCACTCACAATTGGATACAGCACGCGGGCCGCGTAAGCATCAACCGCACACAGTAATGTGCATCAAGCTAGATGAGAAGACGCGTGCTCTCCTCCCCATGCGTGCATTTGATCACGTGACCTCCCCACACTCACTCACGTGACCTCCAACTAAACATAATATTGACCGCGTGGGAAGATAATGTCGATCAAGCCGCCATCATTTTCGGCTCAATGTTACGCGCTTTCTCTCGCACCCACAGTGTATGGGTCGCTCACTCATATGACTTTTGGACTTTATACGGAATATCACGCCGAAGACGAAAGCAACACTTGGGGCGCGGAAAAACAGCCTTAGAAGGAAGACAGCGCGCATGAAGTTAGCAGCCATCCCTGCTCGCCCTTGATTATTGCACCCTCCAATGATTGCACCCTCCAACTAAACAGAATATTGACCGCGTGGGAAGATAATGTCGATCAAGCCGCCATCATTTTCGGCTCAGTGTTACGCACTTTCTCACGCACCCACATGTGGTGTATGGGTCACTCACAATTGGATACGGCACGCGGGCCGCGTAAGCATCAACCGCACACAGTAATGTGCATCAAGCTAGATGAGAAGACGCGTGCTCTCCTCCCCATGCGTGCATTTGATCACGTGACCTCCCCACACTCACTCACTCACGTGACCTCCAACTAAACAGAATATTGACCGCGTGGGAAGATAATGTCGATCAAGCCGCCATCATTTTCGGCTCAGTGTTACGCGCTTTCTCCGCACCCACAGTGTATGGGTCGCTCACTCATCTGACTTTTGGACTTTATACGGAATATCACGGCGAAATTTGCAGGCAGGGCTAGATAAGACGTGTGCTCTCCTCCCCAAGGCTGCATTTGATCACGTGACCTCCAACTAAATGTTAGCAGCCATCCCTACTCGCCCTTGTTTGTTGCACCCCCCCCCCCCAAGATTACCAACAATTGGATACGGCACGCGGGCCGCGTAAGCATCAACCGCACGCAGTAATTTGCAGCCAGCTGCGGCAGGGCTAGATGAGAAGACGCGTGCTCTCCTCCCCATGCGTACATTTGGTCACGTGACCTCCCCACACTCATTCACTGACGTGACCTCCAACTAAACAGAATATTGTCCGCGGGGGAAGATAATGTCGATCAAGCCGCCATCACTTTCGGCTCAGTGTTACGCGCTTTCTCTCGCACCCCCAGTGTATGGGTCACTTACTCGTATGACTTTTGGACTTTATACGGAATATCACGGCGAAGACGAAAGCGAAAGTTTGCCTGGAGTGTCGATACAATTGTGGTCGCAATAAAAGGAGAAATAGAAAACAGGCGTCGAGCACGCTTCTACCGCGACTGCGGACGTTGCAGTGTGCACCGGCTACAAACACAGCATGAGTATGAACGACAAAACCAACAGTGGGCACCTCGCTTATCGGTACTTCGCCAGAACCCGTCTGACGCTGAAAAGGAAGCGTATTTTCCACCGTATAAGCACCAGCGGAAACATAACACTAGGCGCGTGGGGAGACAGCGCATGCGAAGTGACCAGCCATCTCGGATGGCCCAAGCTTGAACTAGGTGCAGATTAACTCCAAAATATAGCGCGTGACCCGCGTACGTATGGCAGAGGCAGGAAAAGTACGAGTTGAGGACCCGTGTGTTCTAGCTTCTAGACAAAAGAAGACACCACGCCGCTATCAAGAAGGTTCCTCAGCTCACGTGTTTCCATCAGCGAGTGACATGTACCGCCAGAGGTTCTATGAAGCACTTGACACACTGCTGTCTTCGTGAAACAACAGGTATTCACATGATATGTGGCAGCATAAGTCCCACATTCAGCAGCTTGCCATAGGGAAGTTCTACAGTGATAGAAAACTACGGCGACGCCCTTGAACCAGGGCGCCTGATTTTGCACAGAGATATGCTGATTGACATTTTAAGCCAGCAAAGGTCGGCATCATTGCACACATTCGAAGACGTCGTGCACATGTTTACGGGGGGCAAGGGCAAACACCTGCGAAACGTTTTGCCGGAAATGGCCAAGCTAGAAAAAATTGCGTTGGCCATACCGGTCTCGTCGACCACATCCGAGAGGTCCTTTTCTTGCCTTCGGCGACTGAAAATGTACTTGCGGTCGACAACTGGACAAGCCCGTTTGAACCATCTGGCAATTTTGCACGCCCACAAAGAACTCTCCCGCGAAATCAATTTGAATAAGATTGCCGATGACTTCATTTCCAGAGCAAGTGCTCGAACGAACACTTTTTCAATGATGGTGAAATCATCGCATCAGACAACGAACTGATGTCTTTAATAGGAGAGAGAAAGGCACCAACTTACAAGTCAAAGCAAACCACCTGGCTTAGAAAACAATGTAAAAAGTTATACAAAAGAACGAAAATGGGGTACATAACAGCGCAAGCAGAGTGAGGCCATTCGGGTAAGAAAAGATGCATGGTTGGCTAATTGTAAAACTCCCTAGTCTGTCTGTGCATTTTCCTTATTAATTTTAAATGTGAACCATTTCTTGGCGAACATTTGCCACTTTGACAGTATCTATCTATCTATCTAGCCGCCTACGTCTTGGTGCTGTCATGGACGTATCTTTAACTTGGTATTTAGCAAAATTGGCATACTATGACAAGAGTGTATGACGAACATAAACGATAGGTCATGACATAAATATGACATGTGTGTCATGTAGGTCATGAAACAGCTGCCTACGTCTTGGTGCTCTCATGGTCGTTTCGTTAACTTGGTAGGTACCAAAACAAGGCATAGTATGACAACAGTGTATGGCGAACATAAATAATAGGTCATGACATGAATGCCATAACAAGCGTGTTATGTAGGTCATGACAATGACCCAGTGAAAAAGATTACCACTCAAAAACCACTGTAAGTGGTTCGGACGTCGGTACTAAGGGAAGGAAACATTAAAGGATGATGGTAGAAGTCATAGTCATGAGCATGACTCAGCAAAAATGACAATGAGTCATCGAGAAAAGATTAACACTCACAAACCACTTAAATGGGTTTGGACGTGGGTACTAAGTGAAGGAAAAGGCTAAAGGTTGATGGTCGATGTCATAGTCATGAGCACGACTAAGGCTTTCGCCTTAAGGTCTCTTAGGCCTAGCTAAAGGGACTCCCGAGGAACTCATGACATGAATGTCATATCATGCGTGTCATGTAGGACATGAAACAGCCGCCTCAGTCTTGGTGCTCTCATGGTCATTTCGTTAATTTGGTACGCCCCCCGCACACTGCTTCGCATAACATCGATTCCCACAGGGCGTGGGATCTGCCGGCTGTTTTATTCGTCATATGCTTCATTTGCCGCTCAATAACACAATCCACGCTGCTCCTATATTTGCTATCGAGTCCTTTCGCGCTTTTGAGATATCGCTGTCTTATTTATTTGTTAATATGTTTATTCATTTGGGCACCTGTTGCTTTTTACTCTGCCCCCGGAAACAAAACCCGGGGCACAAGGCATGCTTTGACAAGTAATGAAACTATTGCATTATGAAATTACATACTTATTCGTCATAAGTTGTGTTCAGAAATTGTTATATATTGTTTAATTTTTATATATGTTATGTCGTATCTTCTCAATAACTTACCTTTCGTCAGGAAAAGATTTCTAGATTGTATCTTTTGTATTAAAACATGTACAAGGCGTTACATGGGCGGCTCTTTTCATTTATGTGTATTTGTGCGACATAATGCGCACAAAACAAATATAACACCCTAACGTGTTTAACTGAATCTGCTTGTCGCACGGCTGATCCGAGAGATACCACTCTCTTGTTGGTAAGAGGGGACTCAGGCTGTAGAACTGAATTGTCTCCTACTCTGAGGTCTTGCAAATACTCATATAAGCTCGACACTTCAGTGAACTATCTTCCGAGGTCACTCGAAGTTTCCAGTGTAATTTTTATTAAAGGTGTAATGAAGAAGCCAAGACGACGACGAAGCAGTCAGCAAGCAAGCCACAGTGTTGGTGCTAACCACGCGCCCCGAGCTTGCGCTTGCCCGGTTTTTGGCTGCTGGTCGCCTCGCCGCTTCTTGACGTTCGCCTGACGTTTCTCGCCTTCATTGACGTTTACACGTGAATAAATCACGTTGCATTTGGTGGAGGCTGCGTGGGTCCCCAACACCAACCTTCAACTCCGCTCCCGGACGCTCCCTTCTGTTCCTGCACTCATGATGGTCAGACTCCTCGACTCAGACTGACCCTTCGGCAGCGCCTGCCACCTGCAGCGCCCTGTACCGTGAGCGGGATCCGCCCACCTTCAACGGCTCAGGTGACTCCGATGTTGAAGACTGGTTGTCGACATACGAACGGGTCAGCGCCAATAACAAATGGGAAGAATTCAACGAAGTTGAGTCACGTCATGTTTTATCTCGCGGACATCGCGTAACTGTGGTATCGCAACCACGAGACCGACATACTCACTTGGTCCGTTTTTAAGACTTCCATTTCGGACGTCTTTGGTCGGCCTACGGCCCGCAAGCTTCGCGCAGAGCAGCGCTTGCGTGAACGTGCGCCACATCCAGGGGAGAATTACACGGGCTACATCGAGGATGTGCTGAATCTCTGCAACCGCGTCAACCCCACCATGGCAGAGGGGGAGAAAATCAAGCACATACTGAAGGGCATCGAGGACGACGCTTTTCAGATGCTGCTCGCGAGAAATCCCACCACGATCGCGGCACTCGTCTCCTTGTGTCAAAGCTTTGACGAGTTGCGTCGGCAGCGCACGATCGCCCGCAAAGCCCTCATGACGCCAGACACACTATCGAGCTTGCAGCTAGCTGCCCACCCTGCCGATCAACAGCCGCTGCTATCTACCATCAAGGACTTTATCCGGGAAGAGGTAGCGCGTCAGCTTTCATTGCTACCTCTCACGCACGAGCCTTCGCAGGCTTTAGCTCCGGACCTTCAAGACGTCATTCGGACCCAGGTTGCTGAGGCCCTCCCGCCTGTGACTCACCAACAACCCGTCACTGCGCCACTTACCTACGCTTCCGTCGCGGCTCGGCCCCCTCAACATCCTGCGCCATCTGCTCGACTTGCGATGCCGACCCATGCCTGGCCGACGACCGCGAATGCTGCGCCGCTCGCCTTCGCGAGACCTTCGGCTCCATTCCTCCGCCGCCCCGACGCGTGGCGAACGCCAGACAATAGGCCCATCTGCTTCGCCTGTGGTGTCGCTGGCAGGGGCGTAGCCAAAAGGGGGGGGGGGGGGTTCAACCCCCCCCCCGAAATTTTTTCCGCAACCCCCCCCCCCCCCCTTAACCACCCTGTGTTCTCGTCGCTTCGCGCTGACATAATTCATGACACCGGTGCTACTATCACAATTTCATTCCTGGGCGCTTCCGTTTGGGTTGGTAATTTACTGCGAATCATGTCTGCATATGGAGAAAACTGTCACGGTGTTTGTCAAGGCTTTGACACTCTGTGAAGTTTTGGGCGAGAATGTGGCGGCCGCATTCTGAAGCAACAAATGCGCAACAAATGAAGCAACAAATGCGGCAGCCGCATTTTAGATGATGGCGAAAACGCTCGAGGCCCGTTCACTTAGATTTAGGTGCACGTTAGAGACCCCAGGTGGTCGAAATCTCCGGTATACATTTCCGCCGCTTCCCTTCAGATGCCGGTTAGGCCGCGCTCGCGCAGGATCTTAGGCTACGTTCACACTTGGTCTCGAAGCTGCCGGAAGCGGCAAAATCTTGCAAAAATCCGGCCGCCTAGGCGGCAAAACAGGCAGAAAAACAGGCTGCGAGCCAAATCGGTCTCGGGCTGATTTTTTCGCCATGGCGAAGCGGAAACGCGGCGGAAAGTCGTTCTGCTTCACTGGAAGCTACACTAGCATGTAAACAACCGGTCGTTAAATTGAACATGCCACCAAAAGTGTAGGCTGTAATGCTGATCGACGCAATCAAGAACCAGCCCTTGCTCTACGACAAGAGTGGAACTAAAACGTACTGTCAGCAATACTCGCGATAGTATTCAACGTTACGCGACCGGAGGTGCGGCAACGAAGCCTTGGCGTGACCCAACTTCTCGCGCTTTTGCAAAGCCAGGCGAACCCACCACCGCCGTTTCCGAGGTGTCCGCGTCTTCCATTTAGTCATTGTCCATTTCTAGAAAACAAGTAGGTAGAAGTATAAAAGCCATTTCTTCTTCCACTTCCACGGCAGACAATAGTTAGGCAGATTCCTCGTTGGCGCTCCATAATTCTCCTCGCACGTGTACGGTATGTTGCAGAAGTCGTGGGGTGCTTTTCTCGTCGCGACGATAGATTGAGAGCGTAGGTCTCACGTAGGACGCGCAGGCTTTGGCGAGCCCCAACACAAGGGCCAGCCCGGGTTTTAGCTTTGGTGTTCCCGTTGCCCCTTTGGTGTCCTGGAGGCGCCGACAATACGAAATGATGAAATGTTATTACAACTTGTAAATAAAAGCTATTGAATAAATATTATCGCGCCTAGGCACCAAACTGTGACTCAGCGCTACCGCGCCCGTGTGAGGAGAATTACGGAGTGCCAACGAGGAATTTACCGAAGGTCGCAGATGACACGCGAAGTTGCGTAAGATGATCACTTTTGATGACGGTACGTGGGTCAATGAATGAACATACCGCTCGAAATAATGCGATAATGAGCGCCACCACACCAACAAACGTACGCAGACTAGAAGGATCTGGACGAAAATGGCAGCGGCGGCCGCGGCGGTAGCAAAACAAATGTGAACAACCTTAGACGGGCGCGGAAAAAATTTTCCGGCCGCTTTGGCCTTTCCGCCCGCTTGCCGCTTCCCAAGTGTGAACGTAGGCTTAGTCTGCGCGAGAAACGTCTCTTGTTTGCGATTGCGCCCCTACGGAATGCTGGTAATTACTGTTGTGTTGTTGAATCCCAAACCAGCAATTACGGAAGGCTGGTAGTTGCTGTTTTATTGTGGAATCCCAAACAAGCAATGTACACACGAAGGGGTTGATGACAGCAGTGAAATTCCACCGACTCGCCACAGAATGCACGAAACAGACAGCTGACAAGCATGAATTACTGCTGTGCGCAGTACTGCGTAAGTAAACTCTTGTTGCAGGCGCTGACAGTTCTCGTCGGCGTTCACGCGTCCTGAGAAATTGATTGGAGGATAATTTTGCCTTACTGGGGCTTTACGTCAAAATCACGATCCGATGCACGCCGTAGTGGGTGACTCCGGATTATTACACCGAAGCTGTTTCAGCGAGAATTTAGAAGGAATATTGACGCTAGCCCTTGTTGACACCGGCGCTGCGCTTTCAGCGATAGATGCCCGTATATGCCTCAAAATTGGAAAAGTGACGACACTGCTTTCTCGATTATGTGCACTATGCACTGAACAAGAGCGGAGTTCATTCCTGCATCACTAGTACACCAATCAGTCGATATTCTGTTAGGGTCAAGGCCGCTTCCTGTTTGCACCGGCGTAAGTGAAGCAGAAATGAGTTGCACGCACTACTTAAAATGCGTACACATGCCATATCTATGCTGTGCGGTGAAATATTCTGTACAATTCTGAATCTGTTGACGTAAAGGCAAATGACGGCTGCACGCTCGCACACAGCGGAAGACAGTGCGGCCCATGCATTTGCCGCACGAAATGCAACCCTCTCGTATGAGGGAGCAGGGCGACGAAAGCTTCGAAAAAAAAAAAAGCCTCACGCGTTTTTGCGCGTATTTAAGTTTTCTAGCGCAAAGTCGCAGCGAACAAGCTATTGCTATGGGAGTAGGTATAGCCTGGTCACACGTGCATTTTCACGCGTATAGGCGTCCTTGACTTGTGAAACGCACTTCGCCCCGACGAGGACGACGCCATCTACGCTTAACGGAAATTTACAATTAATGATGCCTTCTCCGATCGCACGGGTCGTCTCAATGATGCGTTTTCGAAGACTGGTCCATTCAGTGGCGCGATGAGAGACCGTTGCTCCAAACGCCCGCTGTACCTGTCGTACTTACTGTATTTACTGACCTTACTTTACTTTTTACTGAATTTCTTCACAAGCACACGCACAGGCGAGGGGGGGAGGGGGGTCCCATGTCTTTGATATACGTGAATAGAGTCTGCTTAAACTACCGATATGTATTATCGATCACGTGACGTAGAGGAAAGCAGAAGCTTGCCCCCCCCCCCCCCCCCCCGAAAAAAATTTCTGGCTACGCCCCTGGTCGCCGGACACGTCGCCCGCCACTGTCGCTGATGTCCACCTTCGCCATTTGACGTCATGGGCAGGCCTGTTCCTTCGTCTGCCCGGTCGCCACCAAGGTATGTCCCTGATGATCAACCAGCCTCTGCTAACCGCCCTCCGCGACGACGCTCACTATCACCCATGCGTCGCCGACCTCCTACGGAGGAGGGAAACTGGTCGCTGCAGTTCCGGAGGCAAGAGCTGCATGCGCGTCTAACTGCCCAAGGCCTCCATCTATTTCGCCGCAAAACATTATCGATGTCGACGTTGAAGGAACCGCCGCATTAGCGCTTATTGACAAGGGGGCCGCTGATTCGGTTATCTGCGAAAACCTATGTCGCAAGATCAAAAAAGTGACCACGTCGCTCTCGGGACTGCCAGCTCACAGTGCATTGCGCCTTCAGCTGTTTGCACCGCACGTGTCAATATTCAAGGTGAACTTTATGTCATCGAGTTTTTCGGGCTCCCGTCATGCTCCCACGACGTTATTCTCGGATGGGACTTCCTTTCACGTCATCGCGCCGTCATAAACTGCTCCCGTGCAGAAGTGGCCCTTACGCCACTGCAAAGCTCTCTTTCGGTGGATAATCATCCCGACGCTCACAAACTTGTCGTTGCTGCGGACACAGATATTGCCCCTGAAACGTCGACCCTTGTGCCTCTGTCCTGTACGGCCGCCCCTGACGGAACTGTTCTGTTTGCCCCATCGGAGGTACTTCTCCGCCGTCGCGGCCTACGACTGCCGTTTGCTGTACTTACGGTTGAATCGGGTGCTACTACTATGTTAGTTTCCAACTGGCTCCCATCCTCCGTTACATTACTTCGTGGGGAATCTTTGGGTCACATTCAAGGTGCTGATCTCCTGCGCTCCCTCGAGTTTGCAGAGGACCAACCCCATCTTCAACTGAATGCCATGACGTCACCTGTTCCCAAACCTTCGGGTCCAGACAGTTTCCACCCTTCTATTGCTGCCAATCTATCGTCAACACAACGCAGAGAACTCCTGGCCCATCTTCGAGACTTCCGCTCCTCCTTCGATTGCGCTCAACCATCTTTAGGTCGTACAACAAGCGTCACACACCACATTGACACCGGTTCCCATGCGCCCTTACGCCAACGATCATACCGAGTTTCAGCGGCAGAACGGCGTATTATCAATGAACAAGTGCATGATATGCTTACGCGCGGTGTCATTCAGCCGTGCCAGAGTCCCTGGTCATCTCCTGTTGTACTTGTGCGCAAAAAGGATGGATCTATCAGATTCTGTGTTGACTACCGCCGCCTCAATAAGATAACTCGGAAGGATATATACCCGTTGCCCCGCATCGATGATGCTCTCGATTGTTTGCAAGGGGCAGAATATTTCTCGTCACTGGATTTGCGCTCAGGCTACTGGCAAGTTCCCATGGCCGACTCTGACCGGCCTAAGACGGCTTTTGTCACTACTGACGGCCTGTACGAGTTTAACGTCATGCCGTTCGGATTGTGCAACGTCCCAGCTACTTTCGAACGAATGATGGATAACATCCTTCGTGGCTACAAGTGGAATACCTACCTCAGCTACCTTGACGACATCGTCGTTCTTTCTCGCGATTTTCCAATCCACCTTGTTCGTCTTCATGCGATTCTCAGGTGCCTCACCTCTGCTGGCCTTCAACTTAACATTAAGTGCCACTTTGCGTCACGCCAGTTGACGATACTAGGCCACGTCGTCTGCAAGGAGGGCGTTCTTCCGGACCCTACGAAGCTCCGTGCCGTAACCGAATATCCCAAGCCCAATTCCATGAAAACACTTGGAAGTTTCATTGGGCTGTGCTCGTATTTTCGTCGATTTGTGCGCGACTTTGCTACCATTATCGCGCCTCTTACCAACCTTCTGACCGCCTCTAACGGCCTGTCTGCTTGGTTAACAGCGTGCGACGAATCTTTTCGAACGCTACGGTGCTTACTAACGTCGCCACTAATACTTCGTCACTTTGACCCTAATGCGCCTACGGAGATCCATACTGACGCCAGCGGTGTTGGCCTTGGTGCGGTATTGGCTCAAAAACACCACGATACCAAGAATACGTCGTTGCCTACGCGAGTCGAACGCTCAAGAAAGCCGAGTGTAATTATTCTGTCACCGAGAAAGAGTGCCTCGCCATAATTTGGGCTTTGGCTAAGTTTCGTCCGTACCTTTATGGCCGCCCTTTCGACGTCGTCACGGACCATCATGCTCTATGCTGGCTCTCGTCGCTAAAAGATCCCTCGGGACGCCTCGGTCGTTGGGCGCTTCGCCTGCAAGATAACGACATCCGTGTTGTGTACCGATCCGGCCGCAAAACACTCGGACGCTGATGCACTGTCCCGTTCGCCGCTAGCGTCTGACACGGCTTCTCCGTCAGCCTCTTCGGCTCCCTTGTCGCCTATTGACTTTGCAGACATGTCGTCGGAGCAACGCAAGGATGCGTGGATTTGTCAACTCCTTGACTTTCTCACTGACCCATCCACTCATCCCGCCTCAAGAACTCTACGTCGCCAAGCTGCCCATTTCAGTATTCGCGACGATCTCCTGTATCGCCGGAATTACGCGTCTGATGGCCGGAGGTGGCTTCTACTTGTACCTCGCCACATGCATGCGCACGGACATATGCGCTGCTTTCCACACTGACCCACAAAGCGCTCACGCCGGCGTTCTCAAGACCTACAATCGCCTGCGACAGCGATTCTACTGGCGCGGCACGTATGCATTTGTGTGCAAGTACATACGTGCTTGCACTGCCTGTCAGCGGCGCAAGACTCCACCTCAACGCCCGGCCGGTACACTTCAGCCTCTCCCTTGCCCGGCCCGTCCATTCGACCGCGTCGGTATCGACTTATACGGCCCGCTTCCCTCGACCACCTCTGGGTATAAGTGGATAATTGTCGGCGTGGACCACCTCACGCGTTACGCCGAGACTGCAGCTTTGCCCACAGCCACACAAGAGACGTTGCGTTTTTCATCTTACACAACTTCGTACTGCTCCACGGTGCTCCGCGTGTACTTTTAAGCGACAAGGGACGTGTTTTCCTGTCTGGTGCTATTGAAGCCTTTCTCGTTCAGTGTAACATCGTTCATCGCATGACAAGTGCATATCATCCGCAAACTAATGGCCTCACTGGGCGATTCAATCGCACTCTGGGGGACATGCTGACCATGTATGTACACGGCGTCAGACCAGGCCAATTCGGACACCGTCCTTCCATTCGTCACATATGCGTACAACACTGCTACGCACGCGACTACAGGATCCTCGCCGTTCTTTCTCTTGTACGGACGTGAGCCATCATGCACGCTGGACACTATGCTTCCCTACACACCTGACCCATCTGAGTAAACTGCAATTTCTGATGTCGCCAAGTACACCGAAGATTGTCGACAATTGGCCCGTTCATTGACAACCGAGGACCAAGGTCACCAGAAGCTCAGGCACGACACCGACCGATCTCTTACTACTTTCGCACCCGGTGCCCTAGTTTGGCTTTGGATTCCCCGAGTACGCCTGGCCTTTCGTCTAAATTATTGGCAAGATATCATGGGCCCTACCGCATCCTCGCTCGGACATCTCCAGTCAATTATGACGTTGAGCCTTTGACACCGTCCCAAGACTTACGTCGTCGTGGTCGAGAAATAGTTCACGCCCAGGCAGCACATCACATGGGGCCAACTAGGGCCGATGATGGTTTTCAATCGGCACTGGCTGGGCCGCGAAGGCCCGCCGTTGCCTCCGTAATGCCAGTGCTGGCAAGGCCACTGTAACAGACATCCAGCGCTGGCCCTGCTTTGCCGGTGAATGCCCGCTAATGGCTAGGCCGGGCGTCGCACCTGGCTATCCCGGGCCTGCTTTGCCGTAAGAGTGCCGTCATTGGCTGTACATCTCTAAACATTGGTTGACAACGTCCGTTCAAAGCTATAGGCATAGCCACATTGTTTAGCAGTTCTGATAGACCCGTAAATATCGGCCTGTCAAAGAGAACGGCATTTCAATATTACTTTTCACGCCGCATTCGCTGGCCATTCCCGATTATATATGTTTACAGCACGCAATATTTATTTGAATTTTTCACCACTCACGCCAACTGCAACGAGATCACTCTGGTATTTTTTTTTGTTTCTTACTAAATTATTATGTAAGTTCTGCACATGTTTTTCGTTTTATTACAAAGGCTGTTAGCTTTCGCGTAATTGTATTTATTGTGTTGAATCATTCGATCGGACATTGTTAACAAGTGGCACAAGGGCACGCCATTATAATGCGTCAATGCGCGCATGCCGTGTGCATCCTCAATAGGCGCAATAACAAATTCAAGGGGGTATATAATTAAAAAGCATGTGCGCTTACATGTGCGTCGTTTAAGTAGTGTTGCAGGTAGTGAATTGCAAAATACTGCATAACTTTATGGTGCAATCATCTGTACCGCTTGCCAGTTAATGCCGTCGCTAGCTCAACTTCTGTAGGGGCTGTAAATTTTATTGCCAGTACAATGCAAGGCATTTTGGATGACTGCTCCTTATATTATTTTTTTGCATAGAGAGCGTATCGAACTGTGCAGTAGTGTCTCCTGTGGCCAGCTTCATTATAATGTTAGGTGCCTTTCCCGGAAAACTCTGTCATGCGTGTTTTTTTTGTTTTTTTTTTTTGTTTTTTTTTTTGATGCCAGATGATTTTTTCAGACCAACTGGCACAGTATGCGTAAATTCCTCCCCGCAGAAAGAACCGGGGAAAAAAAGAAACTGCGTCATGTTGAGAAAGAGGTTTCTGCTGGGCTATTGGTGCATATTTCTAAAACAAAAAACAGCCAATAGAAGAGACAAGAATGTGAGACAAGCCCAACGCTAACTTATAATGAAATGCTTATTTTGCACGACACCAAATATATCTACACTGAAAAGAAAGGGGAAGGCGGAGAACAGATAAAACGCGACAAGAGATATACGAGGGTGGGAGGGGGGAGTGAAGAGAAAGGTTTGGTCAGACGACCAAGACATCTATACAAGGCGCTCTCCGTTGGAAGGGAACAGAAAATAAAGAAAAATAAAAAAAAGAACAGGAATGTTCGTGGCCCGCCGCGCCATTCCGAACCTTGACGGATGGCTGAAAGAGTTGAAGTTACCGACCTAGGACTGAGAACGAAGAGCGAGGCTAAGATTAAGGAGAATACAGGAAATCCTCAATTGAGGAATCCTCAATTTTGGCTACTCGACGCAAGTTCTTCCTCGCGGCATATCACTCGCTCATCTGACCCCATTGGCCGGCCACACGGTTTCTGCCCTGACCACAGAACCTCCACCGGATTTTTCACCGCCGTCATCGCAGTCAGGTTCGTCCTGCGACCACTTCGCCCGCATGATATCAGGAGACCTCGCTCCGCACAGTCCGCTGCCCTTCGCCGCGTGCTGGTTTCCTACCAGGATATCTTTGACTTGGCGACCGTCCTTTGGGCCAGACTTCCGTCGTCACCCATCGCATTCATACCGGCGATGCGAGTCCTATTCACCGACGGCCTTACCGTGTGTCAGCTCCGGAGCGTCCTGTCATCCTACAGGAAGTGGAGAAAATGCTGGGCAAAGGCATAATTGAACCCTCATGCAGTCCTTGGGCCTCTCCCGTCGTACTCGTGAAAAAGAAGGACAATAGCTGGAGATTCTGTGTAGACTACCGCCACCTCAACCAGATTACCAAGAAGGATGTGTATCCTCTCCCGCGTATTGATGACGCACTGGACTGCTTGCACGGCGCCAGATATTTCTCTTCCATCGACCTGCGCTCAGGATACTGGCAAATCGCTGTGGACGACCAAGACCGCGAGAAGACCGCCTTCGTGACTCCTGATGGCCTCTATCAATTTAAAGTGATGCCTTTTGGCCTATGTAACGCCCCTGCTACTTTCGAGCGCATGATGGACTCTCTTCTTCGAGGCATCAAGTGGTCCATATGCCTTTGCTACCTGGACGATGTTATCGTTTTTTTCGACTACGTTTTAAAACCATCTCACTCGCCTGTCCACCATCCTTGATGTTTTCGCCGTGCTCGTCTTCAGCTTAACTCGTCGAAATGTCGCTTTGGGCACCGTCAAATCTGCGTACTCGGCCACCTTGTTGACGCTGCAGGCGTGCAGCCAGACCCTGACAAAGTCCGCGCGGTTAGTCAGTTCCCTACTCCACGGTCGGCCAAGGATGTCCGCAGTTTTCTTGGCCTGTGTTCATACTTCCGTCGTTTTGTCCAGAACTTCGCGGAAGTGGCCCGCCCTCTAACTGGCCTACTCAAGAAGGACGTCGTTTTCACTTGGGGTCGTGACCAAGCGGACGCCTTTTCATCGCTCGTTGCCATCCTAACGAACCCACCTGTTCTAGTACATTTCGACCCGTCAGCCAGCACGGACGTTCGTACCGACGCCAGTGGCCACGGTATAGGCGCCGTCCTTGCACAACAGCAGCACGGCCTCCACCGCGTGGTCGCCTATGCAAGCCGCCTTCTGTCGCCATCGGAGCAAAATTACTCTATCACAGAACGCGAGTGCTTAGCACTCGTCTGGGTCATCGCAAAATTCCGTCCGTACCTGTATGGCAGGCACGTTTCAGTTATTACAGACCACCATGCGCTTTGCTGGCTCTCCTCGCTCAAGGATCCTACTGGTCGCCTTGGCCGTTGGGCACTCCGCTTGCAAGAGTACTCATTTTCTGTTTTCTACAAATCTGGACGGCTTCACCAAGACGCTGACTGCTTGTCACGATACCCGGTCGATCCCCCTGATACACTGGAAGATGAACCTGACACCTTTGTTCTGGCCATTACAGACTTCGTCCACATAGCTGATGAACAGCGCCGGGACTCATCTTTGCGGCCTATTATAGACGGTCTCAACTCACCACACCCTGACCCTTCCCTACGGATGTTTGTGCTCCACAATGACACCTTACACCGCTACAACGCCCGGCCTGACGGCGCTGAGCTCTTGCTTGTTCTTCCCGCGCATCTTCGCTCTACTGTTTTGCGCCAGCTTCACGATGCACCGACGGCCGGACACCTAGGCGTGTCACGCACGTATGATCGCATCCGTAGGCGCTTCTTTTGGCCTGGTCTCTACCGTTCTGTGCGACAGTACGTTGCGGCTTGTGACCTCTGCCAGCGACGCAAGACTCCTGCCCTACTGCCTGCTGACAGCCTTCAGCCCCTCGACATCCCTGATGAACCATTTTTCCGGGTGGGACTCGATCTTCTAGGGCCTTTTCCCATGTCGACCACTGGCAATAGATGGGTTGCAGTCGCTACTGACTACGCAACGCGGTACGCTGTTACACGGGCACTTCCCACCAGCTGTGCTACTGATGTAGCCGATTTCCTTCTTCACGACGTCATCCTGCGCCACGGTGCTCCTCGTCAGTTAATCACGGACCGCGGCCGCTGCTTCCTGTACTAAAGTAGTCGACGACATTCTTCGTTCTTGCAAGACCAATCACAAGTTCACCACTGCGTACCATCCACAGACAAACGGCCTTACTGAACGCCTCAACCGTACTCTCACAGATATGCTTGCTATGTACGTGTCTGAGGACCACCGAGACTGGGACATTAACTTGCCTTTTGTGACCTTCGCCTACAACTCTTCTCGTCACGACACAGCTGGCTATTCACCTTTTTATCTACTGTTTGGCTACGACCCACCATTGCCTATGGACACCATACTTCATGCTCACGCAGACACATCCTCTGCCTATGCTCGTGATGCTCTTGCCCGTGCTGACATCGCCCGTCAGGTTGCCCGCGATCGCTTGTCGGCTTCACAGGTCAATCAAAAATGTCTCTATGACCACCGACACCGGGAGGTGAACTGCCCTCCAGGATCGCTCGTCTTGCTGTGGTTCCCGTCACGTCGCGTTGGCCTATGCGAAAAACTCCTCTCCCGTTATGCTGGCCCTTACCGCGTCGTACGCAAAGTCACTAATGTGACCTATGAAATCGCTCCGCTAAATCATACGTCGGCCTCTGCAACAATCGCGAGTGACATAGTCCATGTCTCGCGTCTTAAACCGTACCACTCTCGGCCCGGGCCCTAATTGCACCGGGACGGTGCTTCTGCCGCCGGCGGGTAATGTCACGAGCCGCGATCCTGTGGTCGGTGCTTGGACGATGACGACGACGACGGGTGGTTTTTCTGGTGTGCACGCGCTCCCCTGAACGATTGCTGCAGCGTTGTGCGCCTTACCCTGTAAATATATCCATCGTATATATATTGTCACAGACAAAACAACAAAAGACTTCCGTCGACGCTATAGATGTTTTATAGAACACTCTGGCACCTTCGTCGTTGTCTTCTTCGATGATCACCCGACGGCCTAGCATGGAATTGCACCGGTGGCTTTCAGTCGTGTCAAGGTCGTGGCATTACCCCCCTCCCTAGAAGCATCGGCTCGATGCAGAACATTGATGCACTTGGGGGGTGCCACAGTGATACTGTTAAGGTACGTAGATGATGAGAGAGTTGTAGAGTTTTGAGGTCAGCGGGAGTAGTAAAGCTTCAACCGAGAGACGTGAACGACATCGACAGGCGTGGGCGTCGGGGACGGCGAGTGGTGCCTTCTACTTCAGGAATCACTTCGTATGTCACGTCGCCGAGTCGTTGAACGATCCTATAGGGTCCAAAGTAGCGGCGCAAAAGTTTCTCCGACCGACCACGCTGGCGGATCGGTGTCCACACCCATACTTTGTCACCAGGTTGATAAGTGACGTCTCGGTGACGAAGATTGTATCGGTTGGCGTCGTTGTGTTGTTGGTAGCGGATACGCATTCGTGCGAGCTGGCGCGCCTCTTCGGCGCATCGAGCGAATTCGGCAGCATCAGTGACAACATTAGAACAGTGGGTGGGTAAAAGCATCGCGTCCAACGTTGTTACAGCTTCCCGCCATGCACCAGCGAAAAGGGGTGAAGCCGGTAGTTCGTGAACGGCAGTATTATACGCAAACCGTAACATATGGGAGAACGTCGTCCCAGTTCTTGTGGTCGACGTCAACATACATGGAAATCAGATCAGCGATCGTTTTGTTTAGCCTTTCTGTAAGCCCATTCGTCTGGGGATGGTAAGCAGGTGGCTTTGCGGTGAACTGAACCACTGAGATGCAGGATATCTTCTGTGAGCTGCGCAGTAAATGCTGTGCCCCGGTCGGTTATAACCACTGTTGGAGCACGTGCGGAGTACGATGCCATGTACAGAAGGATCGCAATATCATTAGCAGTTGCCTC
>NC_051157.2:218554249-218556749 GCF_013339745.2 Dermacentor silvarum
AAATGCTTAGCCGAATAATAATGAAACAGTCACTAATTTGGTTAACTAATTACCTGATGGACCACGTTGGAATGTACAAATTGTTGCCGTGGAGTTTGCAAGGCGGATCCACTCGAAACGAATTCTCGGGATGACAACAGTTTCGAGATATTGATGTAGATAATAATGAAAGCAGCTCTCGCGTGCACCACGGTGCCCCGGCTCACCGATTCAAGGAAAACGTGAGAGCCGCTTTTGATATTACCACGGACAAGTTGCACGGAACGTCGCTTGCACGCGCCGCCCGGCTAATGTTGTTTAGGACTTTCTCAACACGGGCGCTCGCCGCTTTGTCAGCGCCATCTCTTAACTGTGCGCCCTGTTTGAACGGCTACTAGCGTTCTGGAAAGCGTCCGTCCGAATTGATACACCACTTTGGCCTCGGTAGCGCTGCGATTTATGCTTCAAATTTGCGTGAAACGCTGCTTGCGCGTCCCGCCCCTGCTGATGCGATTTCGGATTTTGTAGCTGCATGCGGGCTATAGCTATAAAATTTGGGCGAATGCACCTGCGCGAAGCAAGTGCCCCGCTTGGTCCTTTTGCGGCATTTAACGTGAGTGTAATTCTTTCAGTTAATATGCAATACGAAGCCTCGAGCCACTTGGTATTATTGGAGGGACAGTGAGACCAATTTTGTTTAGAAATTGTTTAGAAACGATGAGGACGTGCACCTTCCAGCCATCTGCCTTCCCCATCATAAAGCGTCCTTGCTGCGCGTAATTGGAACAAACGCTTTTTCGGGCGCCCTTTAATGCAAACACACCTGTTTCTTTGCGTAAAAAAAAAAAGCAGATAATACTGGGGTTTTGCGTGCCAAAACCGCGGTCTGATTATGAGGCACGCCGTAGTGGACAACTCCGAAATAAATTAGACTACCTGGGGTTCTTTAACGTGCTCCTACACCTTAGTGCACGGTTTATTTTTTTTTTCTGCCCCAACGAAAAGCGGCTGCCGTGGCTGGGATTCGATCCCATGACCTCGCGCTCAGTAGCCAAACGCTATACCCACTGAGCAAACACGGCTGGTTTGTTTCTTTGTGTACTTGCTTTTGTTAGCTGTCTTTTTTTTTTTCAGTTTAGTTGTAACTGCTTTGCTGTTTATTCACTGTCATATACAAGGTTTAATAAAGCAAGCCACTTTTTGTTTCTTCTTTTTTTTGTATTTCTTGCCAAGAGGTTCGAGCTGTTTTTATTCCCCGGCCGCCACTGTCATCATGAAATCGAGTGTTACCTTGCGCCGTCTAGGTTTTTTACGCAATGGCGACGGACTTCGCGCTTGCTATTTCCGTAGATAGGTGGCGGTAACGTGTTTTCGCATCCATATCAACAGTCACTGGCCACCGCTGGTATTATTTGAACAAGTGTTCCAGCTTTCTTACGCTATGACGCACTTCGGCGTTCTTATTTCCGTACATCCATGACGTGATTTTGACTCTTTCAGTGTGGGCGCTCCTGTGTGTGTGTGCGCGCGCGCGTGCGTGCTTGCGTACGTGCGTGCGTGTATATACGTACATACATACATTTATACAGGATTTTTATGTGACTAGAACCGATGATTTTATTGACAGCGGGCAGCCACAACTCAATGAAACCAATAACATATGTTTTGCTGTCATGTGACGCTCCTTATGTTAAGTTTTATGTTGCGCCTAATTAGTTAATCAATAAGGATTATTTGCGGAAAATGTTTATTATTCACTTTAGGGCCACTTACGTTTCATTTCGTTCTTGAGGGCATTTTAAAACGACCCATCTATTTTTTTTTTTTTTTTTTTTGCAGCAACACACATCCAGTGTGGTGAATTATTCCGGCGTTTATTGAAAGCCCGCGAAATGTGAAATAACCCCACGTGACTGAGCTTATGTGCTACTCTATTGCGTGCACACACACACAGTCACTCACACACGCATATATATATATATATATATATATATATATATATATATATATATATATATATATATATACAGCGGGCTTCAGTGAACACTTTCAAAAATTCTTTTAAGTGCACACTGCAAATTCTGTAGGCGCATATGCATAAAGCTTCTTACAATTTCTGAATAGCAAAAGTCATGCTTTTTTACTTCGCGTGAGGCAATCTTACCAACACAAATCGTTTGTCGCAGCAGTTATCTGTGATTACTCATTCAAACAATATCATTAAGCTAGACCGGTTGAAAGACTGACGGCCGCACATTTCGCATCCCCTAACAAAGACGAGGTGGAGTTATCCGAGCTGGAGCTGTGGTCTGGAAAAAAAATAGAAGTAATATAAGTTTGATGTTTACACACAACGCAATTGCAGGAACAAATTTGAGCACTGTTTCCACAAAACAGTGCATTCAATTGATGTACGTCAACTCCTGTTATATTTTGTGGTAGGATTTATGCTAAAAATATGGCACAAAAATTTAACAATCCAAATTCTTATTTTAACTGCTACTGTATTGCAATAACAGGT
>NC_051157.2:218561749-218566749 GCF_013339745.2 Dermacentor silvarum
ATGCATTGGTCGTTTTGGAAGGCCCTCTACAAAGAAACGAAACGCACTGGGCCCTAACGTGAACACTAAACACTTTGCGTAATTTATCTAAATTGATTAACTAATTAGGCGCAACATAAAACATACCCTAATAAGCGCCACATGACGGCCAAACTCGCTAAACCTCTTCTTTAAAAGCTCTAGGTGAATTGCACTGTCTAACCAAAAACACGCAAGTCTCTAACTTAACCGCTTCGTGCGTGCACCAAGCATTCAAGGATTTTCCTCAAAGATAAATTATCAGTTTTTTTATTCCATAAAGCGAACAGCAGTCTCCGAGATATAACGAAACGCAATTGCCGTCACTTGTTCAGCTGGCACGCACGCGCGCGCGCGCGCACGCACGCTAACACACATGTATATATAATTGTGTGTGTGTGTGTGTGTGCGCGCGCGCGTGAAATACGTGGGTTTATTATCTATTTGGTGGCGTTTCATTAAACGCCGGAAAAAATCACTACGCAGCATGTCATGCGTGTTGCCGCAAAAAAAAAAAAAAAAAAAAGATGCATTGGTCGTTTTGGAAGGCCCTCTACAAAGAAACGAAACGCACTGGGCCCTAACATGAACACTAAACACTTTGCGTAATTTATCTAAATTGATTAACTAATTAGGCGCAACATAAAACATACCCTAATAAGCGCCACATGACGGCCAAACTCGCCAAACCTCTTCTTTAAAAGCTGTAGGTGAATTGCACTGTCTAACCAAAAACACGCAAGTCTCTAACTTAACCGCTTCGTGCGTGCACCAAGCATTCAAGGATTTTCCTCAAAGATAAATTATCAGTTTTTTTATTCCATAAAGCGAACAGCAGTCGCCGAGATATAACGAAACGCAATTTCCGTCACTTGTTCAGCTGGCACGCACGCGCGCGCGCGCGCACGCACGCTAACACACATGTATATATATAGTTGTGTGTGTGTGTGTGTGTGCGCGCGCGCGTGAAATACGTGGGTTTATTATCTATTTGGTGGCGTTTCATTAAACGCCGGAAAAAATCACTACGCAGCATGTCATGCGTGTTGCCGCAAAAAAAAAAAAAAAAAAAGATGCATTGGTCGTTTTGGAAGGCCCTCTACAAAGAAACGAAACGCACTGGGCCCTAACGTGAACACTAAACACTTTGCATAATTTATCTAAATTGATTAACTAATTAGGCGCAACATAAAACATACCCTAATAAGCGCCACATGACGGCCAAACTCGCCAAACCTCTTCTTTAAATATTCCTGAGAGCTCAACGAAATTTTCACCATTTGCGCCTACGTTTTCAAATCCGCTTTTAGTTTTTTTTATTGCTCATTTGGTGAATGATTCGCACGCCATGCATCTGTCAAAACAATGCATTTTTTGTGGAAGCTTAGGCGATACCAGTGAGCATAAGAAAACACGAAGAAATAGCTCATATTTCTCCCTATAAATAGTACCATTCCATACAGCCGCAAAAATATACTGCAACATTCGTGCTTTAGTCTACAAAAAATTTACAACGCCTAGTTTCAGTTTTACCATTCTCAACGAAGAAATTTTCATAATTATAATTCCTGAAAATATTTGTGGAAAGCTCTGAAAGTTGTTTCTTTGCATTCAGGACATGTTAAAGGATAAGCATGCGAAATTTCATTATGATCACACTACGTAAAGTACGCAAATTTTAGTGCACACACTCTATAAATGCTACAAATTGAAGAACTGGGACAAACACGTTTTAATGTTTAAAGATGCTGGACTTCGGCCGGGAAATGGTTTTCTTTTCCCATTTTCAGCAAAACTGCCGCGATGCCGATGTGAGCTCTGGGGAGAAGGGGCCAGGCCTACCTACATCTCCACTAAAAAGCAAGAGCAAGCAACGCCGCGGAGCGATATGCCGCGTGTGCGAAATCCGGAAAAATTCGCACTTTCATGAGTCCGGGCGAGTGTTTCTTGCATTTTTCGCTGTCTTGTACCTGATTCTCAGCTTTGATTTTTTTAATACATAGGAGAGGAGGCTTGGAGGAATACAAAACAACAAAATAGATTTGTTTTCGTATAAAACAATTGCCGTTTTTCGAAATTTGCGTTTTCCCCCCGACCGAGCACGACTCATTACCCTTTCACAACGGCTTCACCGTCGCGCAGCGCTGCTCTGCGCTAAGCCGAACCAACAGGCAAAAAAACTATGGGCGCCATCTATGTACGGACAAAGGAAGCGCGAAGTGCATCGCTGTGGCGTACAAATGCTAGATGGCGCGCGGTAACACTCGTTGTCATAATTACAGTAAGGAGCGGTTTTGTGCCTTTAGGAAATCCGTCGAGCATCTAGCTGTTAGTTGTGGCACTTGTCGCATTTTTCTCGTTAAAATAAAGCTAATTTCATCAGTCTGCGTTGAAAACTCGCCGAGTTAGGTCGGAATATGTCTGCGGCCTTTTTTCCAAAATGGCGGCGCCCATAAGTTTGCCTGTTGGTTCGGCTAAAGCGCAGAGCAGCGCTGCGCGACGGTGAAGCCGTAAAGAAAGGGTAATGAATTGTGCTTGGTCGGGGGGAAAACGCAAATTTCGAAAAACGGCAATTGTTTTATCCGAAAACAAATGTATTTTATTGTTTTGTATTCCTCCAAGCCTCCTCTCCTATGTATTAAAAAAGAAATGAAAGCTGAGAATCAGCTTGATTTGAAAGCTTGAAACGGTCGCGGCGCCGACACTGTCGCTAGCCGCAATATAATGTCACTCAGCCGTGCAATGCCTGCACAGCTGAGCCGATTCACCGTGCACCCCTTGTAGCCGTGCACTGCAGCATGAGCTAGACAAGTATCGAAACGTTTGACAGTGGACATCGATTTTCGCTTAAAAAAAAAAAAAGTTCCATTTACACCTCACTTCATGTAGCGGAACTTAATTTGCGAACCGATGTTTATGTAGACGGTGGACTAGCGCAGGAATCGGCGACCAGCAACGCTTGTTCCGAGTTAAACGTTTCTCGTGTCGTAGCTGGTGCTCAATAACTAAATTCGCTCGTGCCCACGCGTACGTCAGCACAGCCGTGGTTTCAGATAGACCATTTAATTAGGCATGTACGTGGCCGCGCGCGTACGTACACAATATACCAAAAGTCGCCCTACGATTTCTGCATTTTCAGCGAAAGTGAAAAAAAAAAAAAAAAAAAATTAAGGACGATCCACGCTTGTGAAAACGTATGAAACAGTAGTAAACTCTGTAAGCGTTCTTTTCTTTTCCTCTCGCTTTCTTTTCCTCTCTGTGTGTCTCACGCTCTCATTTTCTCTTTCTGTGGCCCATAGCAAGTTGTCTTACAATCGTCGGTACAACGCAACGGTACAACGAGCAAGCATTTATGGTACCCATAAATTCTTGTTCTGCAAGAGTGGGTGCCATAGTCCAGTGGTTATCGTTAGTGGATAGCACTCCCCTTCGGATCGTGTGTACCCTGGTTCGAATCCCGCCGCGCGAAGAAAGTAGTGACTTTTTTTTTTCTCTTGCTCTCTTGCTCCAAATCTCTCTTGCTCCACATTCTTTGCTCGAAACTGCGAGCACCAGAATAGATTCTAAATTTATTCATTTTGCAAAAAGCACTTGACAATTTCCGCCTGTTTCCGTCTTTATATAAACAGTGGTGGTCCTTTAGCCTATTTTTTGTAAAGCAACCGAAGTCTGTCAGTATACAGGGTGTTTTTTTTTTTTTTTTTTTTTTTAGCTGCACCAAATTTTAAAATTAGTAAAATGTAAATCTTTGTCAAGTTATGTTTGCCATTCCAGTGTACGGATTGGCGGCCTCTAGATAATACAGAGCAATTTCCGCAATTACGTGCGTAATTAGCAAATTTACGCTAATTAACTTTCTAATGATCAACAATAGGTGGCTATAGCAAATGAGTACTTTGGGGCCCGTCCTCGACACTACCTAGCCCAAGGATCGAATTTTGAATAGCGGAGTTCATGTGGGAGCTACGCGAACAATTAGTTCCTCTTGGCAGGCTGCTTGAAACTGAAACTGGCCGCAAAAAGAGCGTCTCTGTCGTCGATGTCGCCACCCCCCGGCCCTTTCGTCACGTCTCCGACGTCACGGCTGGTCCGACCAAACGAGCAGCTTGCGTTATCTCTTTGCTGTCTGCGGCGTTGGCCTAACGCTTCAATGCCGGCGGGCCGCCAAATTTACTTCGTCATTCCGTCGGGCGCCACGTTGCGCTGTGGCGCCAACCCCGCTCCTTGGGCTTTTAGATACTACAGGCGCGGCGTCATATCAGTCTGTATCAGTGAACGCCGCGGATAGCAAGGAGATAACGGAAGCTGCTCGCGGGCCGGACTGGCGCCTAGCTCGGAGACGTGACGAAAGGCAGGGGGGGCGGCGACAGCGTTATGCCATGTCATCAGCTTACTTGTTTTCTCGCATTAACCTGAATTGTTTTGCTATTTATTTGTTCAAATCGTAATTCTTTCGCTGCTGTGTGTAGACAACTTGACATCTTTGCTGCACTTGCTCTAACAAAATTTGTTTTCTTCTTTTTATTTATAGAACAGCTTCTGTAGTATGTGTTTTATTTTCGCGAGTGAGAAAATAAATTCTTCTTTTTCTAGCGTTAGGTAGTGTGAACATTCTCAAATTTGAACACACACACACACACACATGTGTGTGTATGTGTGTAAATGGATCGGAAAACATTTCTTTAAATGGCCAGGAAAATATCGCTGACGATTGTGTCGTCGTTTATTGCTTGTGCATGTGCTGCAGAAGAACCATTTTTGTAAGGGACCACGGAAATGCAAGGGAAAAAAGCGCACGAAAAAAAAAAAAAAAGAAATGTGATTGTGGCAAATCAGAACCTGCTTCAGAATCAGAACGTTGTTTCTTCTTCTGCAGTTGCTCTAACCGAAATTGTTTTCTTCATTTTATTTAGAACAGGGATTGGGCTTCGGTAGTGTGCATTTTTACTCATAATTAATTCTTGTTCTAGTTGCAGCGCTAG
>NC_051157.2:218574249-218583454 GCF_013339745.2 Dermacentor silvarum
TTTAGGCACGTGGCGTCTCCCTGTGTGTGGTTTCGAAGGGCACCTTTCTGCGCGCGCTCCTCGAGTCTGCGCGCTCTTTCGACAGCCGCGTCTCAGACAGCTGGTAGCATATAGGCGCACCACACCCTGCTACTTGCGTGTTGCGTTTCCAGCTAAACCCCGCGAGCCTTTGTGTGCACGTAAGCCTCCACTCTGTATGCACCAGGATCAGATGTAGGACCAAGATGCAGTGGAGCCGCTCACGGCTACACACCCGCGGGGGCGTGGCTCCCCTTACCACGTCTTTTTCTTTTTTGCGAGCACTCGAAGCCGGTTTTCCCTGCCAACCACCCACCGGACCCGTGTGCTACGTGTGCACGTTCACATTGCTCCACGAAAATTGGAAAAAAGCCGCAAGGCCATGAGGGGGCACGAGCAGCTGTGGAGTCTTTCACGGCGACACGGCCACGGGTGGGGTCTCGCCCCCATCGACGTGTCTCGCTTTTAGTCATCAGAAGGGTACTCAAATTGACCACAATGTCCCTAACACACAAACACGCTTTCGCATCGGCAGATTGCCGCAGCACACCCGCTGCTGATCCGACAGTCTACTTGAGACGACGGACAAGAGCCCGGCGCGCGTACTCGCGCGGCTCTCCAAAACCACTCGGCCAGTGCCAGGGACAGCTTTCGGCGCCGGAGCCGCAACAATTCTACTCGAGGCGGAAGACGAAGCCAGCAAGAGCCTGGCCGCAAGTGCGTTCAAGTTTCGAGACTTCAGTCCCTCGTCTGTCCGTAAATCCTCTTTCGACGTGCGGCGCCTTCCCAAAGCGCACAAGTCCGTTAACCGCGGAACGCGTCCGACGTAGCAAAGCCGCGTTTCCTCTCGTACTTCGCAGCAGCGCCGCCTTTCCCTCGGCGGCGGGCGAATAGCCTGCCAACGTCGTCGCATTCAACCGCGATCTCGACATCTCGCGCGTCACGAGCAGGAGCCGACCGGCAGCCTCCGGCCCTGTCGGGCTCGGTGGCACTTGCCGCGGAGGACGGGAGGGCGTTATGGGCCACGGTTCCTATTGTACTTGGCAGCCACACCCTCGTACCGCCAGTTCCATGACCGACCGAATGCCGCGCCGTTCCTTCAGTACTTGGGCAGCAACATAGTCGGGTCGTTACTCCATACTCGCCGCAGGAAGCGACCGGCAGCCGCCAGCCTTTTCAGACTCGGCGGCGTTTGCCGCGGAGGACGGGAGAGCGCTTGCACCGCAGTTCCAACTATGAATGATGGATGGCAGGCAGCTTTAGCTCTCGACCGCCAGTTCCTTGACCGACCTCTACCGTTCCTCTCGTACTGGGCAAAGCTTTGTCGGGTCGTCTTACTCCCATTCCGCGCATGAGCGTCGAGGCGGACTGAAAGCCCACCCATGAAAGTGCGTTACGCCGTTTGTACCCACGGGCGCGGCCAAGCCAACCGTCCAAGGTTGCAGCCGCCGCCCGCTGGGCGCAACAAATTGGGCACGGGGCGCCCCTCAGAATTCAGGCAGTCCCCGCGCATGTTCGGGTATAGCCGTCCCCGCGTCCAAGCGGGGACAGCGGCGGAAAGCGTCGGGCGCAGCGAGCCGCTCCACCCACACGGGGCAGAAACGATCGTCACCCTTCACAGTCCGGTAATGATCCTTCCGCAGGTTCACCTACGGAAACCTTGTTACGACTTTTACTTCCTCTAAATGATCAAGTTTGGTCATCTTTCCAACAGACCGGCGCAACCGAAAGGCCGCGCCGGACATCGGTCCGAAGACCTCACTAAATCATTCAATCGGTAGTAGCGACGGGCGGTGTGTACAAAGGGCAGGGACGTAATCAACGCGAGCTTATGACTCGCGCTTACTGGGAATTCCTCGTTCAAGGGGAACAATTGCAAGCCCCTATCCCAATCACGAAAGAAGTTCCACGGGTTACCCAGTCTTTTCAGACAGGGATAAAGACACGCTGCTTCCTTCAGTGTAGCGCGCGTGCGGCCCCGGACATCTAAGGGCATCACAGACCTGTTATTGCTCTGTTTCGTGCGGCTAGGAGCCGCTTGTCCCTCTAAGAAGGTTGTAAGGTGCTGGGAACCCCGCACCTATTTAATAGGCTAGAGTCTCGTTCGTTATCGGAATTAACCAGACAAATCGCTCCACCAACTAAGAACGGCCATGCACCACCATCCACCGAATCAAGAAAGAGCTCTCAATCTGTCAATCCTCCCAGTGTCCGGGCCGGGTAAGTTTTCCCGTGTTGAGTCAAATTAAGCCGCAGGCTCCACTCCTGGTGGTGCCCTTCCGTCAATTCCTTTAAGTTTCAGCTTTGCAACCATACTTCCCCCGGAACCCAAATACTTTGGTTTCCCGGAAGCTGCCCGCCGAGTCATTTGAGTAACTCAGGCGGATCGCTGGTTGGCATCGTTTATGGTCAGAACTAGGGCGGTATCTGATCGCCTTCGAACCTCTGACTTTCGTTCTTGATCAAAGAAAACATTCTTGGCAAATGCTTTCGCAGTAGTTCGTCTTGCGACGGTCCAAGAATTTCACCTCTAGCGCCGCAATACGAATGCCCCCGTCTGTCCCTCTTAATCATTACCTCGTATTCCAAAAACCAACAGAACAGAAACGAGGTCTTGTTCTATTATTCCATGCAAGTTTATTCAGGCGACTCGCCTGCGTTGAGCACTCTAATTTTTTCAAAGTAAAAGCACCGGCCTTCTCGAGGCACACAATGAAGTGCACCAAGAAAGGACCGGCATGATGTTCAGTCCGAGCCGTCGCATCGGGTAGATGCACTACTCGTCTGGAACTGAGATCCAACTACGAGCTTTTTAACCGCAGCAGCTTTAGTATACGCTATTGGAGCTGGAATTACCGCGGCTGCTGGCACCAGACTTGCCCTCCAATTGATCCTCGTTAAAGGATTTAGAGTGTACTCATTTCAATTACGGGGCCTCAAAAGAGTCCCGTATTGTTATTTTTCGTCACTACCTCCCCGTGCCGGGAGTGGGTAATTTGCGCGCCTGCTGCCTTCCTTGGATGTGGTAGCCGTTTCTCAGGCTCCCTCTCCGGAATCGAACCCTGATTCTCCGTTACCCGTAACAACCATGGTAAGCAAGTAACCTACCATCGAAAGTTGATAAGGCAGACACTTGAAAGAAACGTCGCCGGCTCGTGGCCATGCGATCAGCACAAAGTTATCCAGAGTCACCACACAATACGGGCCGAAACCCGATCGATCTTGGTCTAATAAAAGCACCCGTCGCCCAAAGGGCTTCAGGCTCACTGCATGTATTAGCTCTAGAATTGCCACAGTTATCCAAGTAGGAAGAAACGATCTAAGGAACCATAACTGATTTAATGAGCCATTCGCGGTTTCGCCTTATTTCGGCATGTACTTAGACATGCATGGCTTAATCTTTGAGACAAGCATATGATTACTGGCAGGATCAACCAGGTAATCGTTCAACTGCGCGTCCAGCCATGCCGGACGCCGTTGTTGCGACGCCGAGGCCACCTTCAGGCGCCTCAGCACGCTTCGTTTTTGCAAAGCCCACCTCTTTGCACAGTCCGAGATGACGGCGTTCGAGCTCGCTACGGCGCCCTCCCCGCAGGGCTGGGTATCGCCACGCGGCAAGAAGCACGCACACTCTCGATAGATTCGTTGCGTCGACTCGGTCACGGCTTGCGGGATTTGCCATCAGCCCGCAGCACTGGTGGACCGATCGGCGCTTGCAACGTAGCCGAGACGGCAAAGCCGCCAAGCGACGGGTCACGCCCGCGCCTTCGGCGCTTTCTTATTTGACTCGTCCGAGGACGATGCGGAACACACCTCGATATCGTGGATACGGCGTCGTCCGACAACCAGCCCCTAACGCATCAAGCGGATGAGGCTGCAGACGATTGCCGAGGGATCCACGGGAGAGGCTCCGGGGACACGCTTGACGGGCACGGAGCCCGCCGCATATCAGACACCCAGGTCGCACGCACTCGGGGGGCGACTGCACTCCAACCCCCATATAATAGCAGCGATAAGTACCCAGACCTCCATGGGGCCGTACTCGTGGCATTTTCGACGGGGATTTGGCGGAAATCGTGCCGCACCTTGACGAACTTTGAAAGTTTACGTCGGCTGCACAGGGCCGAAGTCGTGAAAACCAACACCGCGCAAGAGGGTCGTGATCGTCAATGTTTCGCCAGCGGCGAGTACGGCTTCGCGAATATTCACGTGCCTGAACCACCGCGCATCCTGTGCTGACTTTCACGGCGAACGAGCTTTCCGCTGCCGCACTTTCTCTGCAAACGTTGTGCCACGCACGGTGCTGTGCTCCATGACCGTTGTTTTGGACGGTGGCTTGCGTACTCGTCGGCGTATTTCCACCTCTCGCGTGCACCACGGTGCCCCAGCTCACCGATTCAAGGCAAACGTGCGAGCCGCTTTCGGTATTTCCACGGAAAAGTTGCGCTGAACGTGGCTTGCGCGCGCCGCCCCGGCTGACGCGGTTTCGGACTTTGTCTCTGCGAGCGGTCGCGTACTCGTCGGCGCAATTCCCGACGTCGCCGCAGTGCGTGAATCGCACAAAACGCACCCGGACACCACAAATTGAAAAGTGGTACGATGTCGGCCGGGGCCGCATACCTCTATATAATAGCAGCGATAAGTACCCAGACCTCCATGGGGCCGTACTCGTGGCCGCCGGCGGCAGTTAGCGCCGAAAGAAATTCCTCATTTTTGCTTTTCAAGCCGTGTTTCCACCTCTCGCGTGCACCACGGTGCCCCAGCTCACCGATACAAGGCAAACGTGCGAGCCGCTTTCGGTATTTCCACGGAAAAGTTGCGCTGAACGTCGCTTGCGCGCGCCGCCCCGGCTGACGAGCTTTCGGACTTTGTCTCTGCGAGCGGTCGCGTACTCGTCGGCGCAATTCCCGACGTCGCCGCAGTGCGTGAATCGCACAAAACGCACCCGGACACCACAAATTGAAAAGTGGTACGATGTCGGCCGGGGCCGCATACCTCTATATAATAGCAGCGATAAGTACCCAGACCTCCATGGGGCCGTACTCGTGGCCGCCGGCGGCAGTTAGCGCCGAAAGAAATTCCTCATTTTTGCTTTTCAAGCCGTGTTTCTGCCTCTCGCGTGCACCACGGTGCCCCAGCTCACCGATACAAGGCAAACGTGCGAGCCGCTTTCGGTATTTCCACGGAAAAGTTGCGCTGAACGTCGCTTGCGCGCGCCGCCCCGGCTGACGAGCTTTCGTACTTTGTCTCTGCGAGCGGTCGCGTACTCGTCGGCGCAATTCCCGACGTCGCCGCAGTGCGTGAATCGCACAAAACGCACCCGGACACCACAAATTGAAAAGTGGTACGATGTCGGCCGGGGCCGCATACCTCTATATAATAGCAGCGATAAGTACCCAGACCTCCATGGGGCCGTACTCGTGGCCGCCGGTGGCAGTTAGCGCCGAAAGAAATTCCTCATTTTCTCTTTTAAGCCGTCTTTCCACCTCTCGCGTGCACGACGGTGCCCCAGCTCACCGATACAAGGCAAACGTGCGAGCCGCTTTCGGTATTTCCACGGAAAAGTTGCGCTGAACGTCGCTTGCGCGCGCCGCCCCGGCTGACGAGCTTTCGGACTTTGTCTCTGCGAGCGGTCGCGTACTCGTCGGCGCAATTCCCGACGTCGCCGCAGTGCGTGAATCGCACAAAACGCACCCGGACACCACAAATTGAAAAGTGGTACGATGTCGGCCGGGGCCGCATACCTCTATATAATAGCAGCGATAAGTACCCAGACCTCCATGGGGCCGTACTCGTGGCCGCCGGCGGCAGTTAGCGCCGAAAGAAATTCCTCATTTTTGCTTTTCAAGCCGTGTTTCCACCTCTCGCGTGCACCACGGTGCCCCAGCTCACCGATACAAGGCAAACGTGCGAGCCGCTTTCGGTATTTCCACGGAAAAGTTGCGCTGAACGTCGCTTGCGCGCGCCGCCCCGGCTGACGAGCTTTCGGACTTTGTCTCTGCGAGCGGTCGCGTACTCGTCGGCGCAATTCCCGACGTCGCCGCAGTGCGTGAATCGCACAAAACGCACCCGGACACCACAAATTGAAAAGTGGTACGATGTCGGCCGGGGCCGCATACCTCTATATAATAGCAGCGATAAGTACCCAGACCTCCATGGGGCCGTACTCGTGGCCGCCGGCGGCAGTTAGCGCCGAAAGAAATTCCTCATTTTTGCTTTTCAAGCCGTGTTTCTGCCTCTCGCGTGCACCACGGTGCCCCAGCTCACCGATACAAGGCAAACGTGCGAGCCGCTTTCGGTATTTCCACGGAAAAGTTGCGCTGAACGTCGCTTGCGCGCGCCGCCCCGGCTGACGAGCTTTCGTACTTTGTCTCTGCGAGCGGTCGCGTACTCGTCGGCGCAATTCCCGACGTCGCCGCAGTGCGTGAATCGCACAAAACGCACCCGGACACCACAAATTGAAAAGTGGTACGATGTCGGCCGGGGCCGCATACCTCTATATAATAGCAGCGATAAGTACCCAGACCTCCATGGGGCCGTACTCGTGGCCGCCGGTGGCAGTTAGCGCCGAAAGAAATTCCTCATTTTCTCTTTTAAGCCGTCTTTCCACCTCTCGCGTGCACGACGGTGCCCCAGCTCACCGATACAAGGCAAACGTGCGAGCCGCTTTCGGTATTTCCACGGAAAAGTTGCGCTGAACGTCGCTTGCGCGCGCCGCCCCGGCTGACGAGCTTTCGGACTTTGTCTCTGCGAGCGGTCGCGTACTCGTCGGCGCAATTCCCGACGTCGCCGCAGTGCGTGAATCGCACAAAACGCACCCGGACACCACAAATTGAAAAGTGGTACGATGTCGGCCGGGGTTGCATACCTCTATATAATAGCAGCGATAAGTACCCAGACCTCCATGGGGCCGTACTCGTGACCGCCGGCGGCAGTTAGCGCCGAAAGAAATTCCTCATTTTTGCTTTTCAAGCCGTGTTTCCACCTCTCGCGTGCACCACGGTGCCCCAGCTCACCGATACAAGGCAAACGTGCGAGCCGCTTTCGGTATTTCCACGGAAAAGTTGCGCTGAACGTCGCTTGCGCGCGCCGCCCCGGCTGACGACCTTTCGGACTTTGCCTCTGCGAGCGGTCGCGTACTCGTCGGCGCAATTGCCGACGTCGCCGCAGTGCGTGAATCGCACAAAACGCACCCGGACACCGCAAATTGAAAAGTGGTACGATGTCGGCCGGGGCCGCATAGCTCTATATAGTAGCAGTGATAAGTACCCAGACCTCCATGGGGCCGTACTCGTGGCCGCCGGCGGCAGTTAGCGCCGAAAGAAATTCCTCATTTTCTCTTTTCAAGCCGTCTTTCCACCTCTCGCGTGCACCACGGTGCCCCAGCTCACCGATACAAGGCAAACGTGCGAGCCGCTTTCGGTATTTCCACGGAAAAGTTGCGCTGAACGTCGCTTGCGCGCGCCGCCCCGGCTGACGCAGTTTCGGACTTTGTCAACACGGGCGCTCGCCGCTTTGTCAGCGCCATCTCTTAACTGTGCGCCCTGTTTGAACGGCTACTAGCGTTCTGGAAAGCGTCCGTCCGAATTGATACACCACTTTGGCCTCGGTAGCGCTGCGATTTATGCTTCAAATTTGCGTGAAACGCTGCTTGCGCTTCCCGCCCCTGCTGATGCGATTTCGGATTTTGTAGCTGCAGGCGGGCTGTAGCTATAAAATTTGTGTGAATGCATCTGCGCGAAGCAAGTGCCCCGCTTGGTCCTCTTGCGGCATTTAATGTGAGTGTAATTCTTTCAGTTAATATGCAATACGAAGCCTCGAGCCACTTGGTATTATTGGAGGGACAGTGAGACCAATTTTGTTAAGAAATTGTTTAGAAACGATGAGGACGTGCACCTTCCAGCCATCTGCCTTCCCCATCAAAAAGTGTCCTTGCTGCGCGTAATTGGAACAAACGC
The DNA here is from genome assembly GCF_013339745.2 of Dermacentor silvarum. Classification (NCBI taxonomy): domain Eukaryota; kingdom Metazoa; phylum Arthropoda; class Arachnida; order Ixodida; family Ixodidae; genus Dermacentor; species Dermacentor silvarum. The sequence goes on from NC_051157.2 coordinate 218,582,226, forward strand.
TTTTCCGGGTGCATTTCAATGCAAACACACCTGTTTCTTTGCGTAAAAAAAAAAAAAAAAAAAAAACAGATAATACTGGGGTTTTGCGTGCCAAAACCGCGGTCTGATTATGATGCACGCCGTAGTGGACAACTCCGAAATAAATTAGACTATATGGGGTTCTTAAACGTGCTCCTAAACCTTAGTGCACGGTTTATTTATTTAGTTATTTTTTTTTTCATTTCGCCCCCATCGAAAAGCGGCTGCCGTGGCTGGGATTCGATCCCATGACCTCGCGCTCACTAGCCAAACGCTATACCTACTGAGCAAACACGGCTGGTTTGTTTCTTTGTGTACTTGCTTTTGTTAGCTGTCTTTTTTTTCTCAGTTTAGTTGTAACTGCTTTGCTGTTTATTCACTGTCAGAGACAAGGTTTAATAAAGCAAGCCACTTTTTGTTTCTTCTTTTTTTGTATTTCTTGCCAAGAGGTTTGAGCTGTTTTTATTCCCCGGCCGCCACTGTCATCATGAAATCGAGTGTTACCTTGCGCCGTCTAGGTTTTTTACGCAATGGCGACGGACTTCGCGCTTGCTATTTCCGTAGATAGATGGCGGTAACGTGTTTTCGCATCCATATCAACAGTCACTGGCCACCGCTGATATTATTTAAACAAGTGTTCCAGCTTTCTTACGCTATGACGCACTTCGGCGTTCTTATTTCCGTACATCCATGACGTGATTTTGACTCTTTCAGTGTGGGCGCTCCTGTGTGTGTGTGCGCGCGCGCGTGCGTGCTTGCGTACGTGCGTGCGTGTATATACTTACATACATACATTTATACAGGCTTTTTATGTGACTAGAACCGATGATTTTATTGACAGCGGGCAGCCACAACTCAATGAAACCAATGACATATGTTTTGCTGTCATGTGACGCTCCTTATGGTAGTTTTATGTTGCGCCAAATTAGTTAATCAATAAGGATTAATTGCGGGAAATGTTTATTATTCACTTTAGGGCCAATTACGTTTCGTTTTGTTCTTGAGGGCATTTTAAAACGACCCATCTTTTTTTTTTTTTTTTTTTTTTTGCAGCAACACACATCCAGTGTGGTGAATTATTCCGGCGTTTATTGAAAGCCCGCGAAATGTGAAATAACCCCACGCTGACTGAGCTTATGTGCTCCTTCTATTGCGTGCACACACACACAGTCACTCACCCCAGCTATATAGATATATTATACAGCGGGCTT